>NW_017671190.1:150169-229659 GCF_001879085.1 Nicotiana attenuata | reverse complement strand
AATATCAAGAAAATACTTCGGAAAATGGTAGAAGGGTCAAGGCAATGGCATGAAAAACTACCTTTTGCCTTGTTGGGTTATCGCACTACTGTCCGCACTTCAGTAGGAGCGACTCCCTATTCGTTGGTGTATGGAACCGAAGCAGTAATACCCGCAGAAGTTGAAATCCCGTCCCTTCGGATCATCGCCGAGGCGGAGATTGATGATGATGAATGGGTTAAAGCCCGCTTGGAACAACTAAGTTTGATTGATGAGAAGAGACTGGCAGCAGTGTGTCACGGTTAGTTGTACCAACAGAGAATGGCAAGAGCATATAACAAGAAAGTGCGCCCGCGGAGGTTCGAAGTCGGACAATTGGTGTTGAGACGTATCCTACCTCATTGGGCTGAGGCAAAAGGAAAGTTCGCCCCAAACTGGCAGGGGCCATTTGTTGTAACCAGAGTTTTGTCCAATGGCGCTTTGTATCTAACGGATGTGGAAGGAAAATGTGTAGAAATGGCTGTCAATTCTGATGCAGTCAAGAGATATTATTTATGATTTCTTTATCTTTGTGTACCTGATTGTATTTAGCATGTTTTGAGATTGAAATGATGAAGGCGTTTTGTTCTGCTATCCAAACACTTTATCCTTTGTTACCCCTTTGAGCCTTATTATATTTTCTTTCGTATCCCTCTTTCGGAATCAACAACAATACTTGAGAATCGAACGGGGAAATCAAGCGGGGAAAACAAGAAAAGAAGAAGAAAAGGAAAAAAAAAGGAAAAAAAAAGAAAAGAAAAGAAAGAAAAAAAAAGAAAGAAAAGAAAAAAGAAAGAAAAGAAAAGAGAAAGAAAAAAAAAAGAAAAGGAAAGAAGGAAATGAAAAAGAAAAGAAGAATAGTAGAAAAGAAACCCGCAACAACGAAGCGATCTTATGGCCTGAACTACGTTTGACTTGATCCCGAAAGGGTACGTAGGCAGCCTCGCTGAGGTTCAGTCACAACAGAAGAAAAATCCAAGAATCCCCAAGAAGGAAACTGGGGCAGAAGTTATGGTTGTTGCAAGAGATACGATTCCGAAAGTTGTAATGTCGAACCCACGTTTGAATTATTTTGAGCTTTTATACCTTTCTTTCTAAAACCCATCCAAAAGCCACATGACGGTCCAAAGAAAGACCTTCTGATCAATTTCAAGAAATGTCAATACGGGCAGGTAAAGTGATTCATGTTGGGGACAACACTCTGGTGACAGAAAGAAAATGAGGAGAATAAGAGAGTCTTATTGGTGAAAGCTCTCACGGGCACTGTAAGGCAACGAGAGTTGGGAGAGATAAAATGAGAGAGTCTTATTGGTGAAAACCCTCACGGGCACCGTAAGGCGAAGTGAGTTTGAGAGATATAAAAAATGAGAGAGTCTTATTGGTGAAAACCTTCACGGGCACCGTAAGGCGAAGTGAGTTTGAGAGATATGAAAATGAGAGAGTCTTATTGGTGAAAACCCTCAAGGGCACCGTAAGGCGAAGTGAGTTTGAGAGACATTAAAATGAGAGAGTCTTACTGGTGAAAACCCTCACGGGCATTGTAAGGCGAAAGTGAGCTTTTCAGATGGGCAAATGAAAGAAGTCTGTGGTTGAAAGGTACTCGAAACAGGGCAAGTCAAGCAAGGTTTGGGTTTGGGTGAAAGTCAGGTTTTAAAAGTATAGAACAACAAATGTGGCAATTGAAAATTGATTGGTTGGACAGACTAGGCTGGTTAACCCAAAATGCATGGCACGATCAAAGGTACCAGTCGTTCCACTCAGATAAGTCCTATCCTTCTATCTTCATTATAAATCATCCGTTTTCAGAGTCTTTCTATCCTTAGCCTTCGAGGTCATTGCATTTCATTCTCTGATGTCTGTCTATAAGATGTTTCAGTGTCAGCTCTATTCGCGAACAAAAGAAGAACGTCAGAGCTAACTACCAGCTTCCTAGTTATATGAGGTTGGGACATATCAAAAGAAAGTAAAACATGAAGGATCAGTGGAATAATCAGATGGTTGTGAGGGAGAAGCAGAGTTTGCAAGAAAGGAACAGAAACACCAAACAGTAATACAAGGTAAAATATTTGGGTCATCAAGATTAAGGGGGTGGAAAGTCAATTGGAAAGTCGTGGCAAGTCAAAGCAAGTCCAAAGAAGCAAGTCAGAGCAAAGTCAGAAGCGGGAGCATGGCCAACAAGAATGCCAGCAGCTAACCACCATTTTACATTAACAAATTTTCCTTTGATTGGAACAGGGGCAGAAAATTTTCTTTGTTTTGTCTGTTTTGTTGAAATCAGGAGCCCACCTGGAGAACGAGAGAATACATTCAAGTTTTAGCAGTCAGGAGCCCGCCTGGAGAACAAGGGAGTATAGTTCAAGTTTTAGCTTTCAAATTCTTACTATTATTTGGTAAAATGATATGGTTTACAATCACATATATGCACAGCCACCAAACTGGGGCAGAGAATTTTCTTTGTTGTTTATGTTGTTGAAGTCAGGAACCCGCCTGGAAAATAAGGGATCGCATTTCGAAGTCAGTAGTCAGGATCCCGCCTGGAAAACAAGGGAGCATATTTCAAAGTTAGCAGTCAGGAACCCACCTGGAGAATAAGGGAATATTTTTAAGCTCAGTGATCAGGCGCCCACCTGAAGAACAAGGGAAGTACAATTCAATTTTAGCTCTTAATATTTGATAACATGCTGCACCCAGTTATCAAACTGGAGCAGAGAATTTTCTTTGTTGTTTATTTTGTTGAAGTCAGGAGTCCCGCCTGAAGAACAGAGGCACATGTTTTAAGTTCCAGCAGTCAGGAGCCCACCTGGAGAACAGGGGCATACTTTTCAAGCGTCAGGGGTCCACCTGGAAAATGGATACATGTCTCAAATGGTAACAATCAAGCATCATTCGGAGGAATGGCGACAATATCGTCAATCACAATGCAAGACAACGACAGGAATATCATCGGAAGACTACGAGATACAAGTTCAAGGCAACACAAGAACAAGTTAGAAGACATAGATAGGACCTTCTGTAATTCATAGATCATAGCTTAGGCTAGCTTCTTTTGTTTTACCATGGTGTAATAAGGAGGTCAGCGAGCAGCAGCAGCAACAACAGCAATGAAATCACAGCTCCTGGTAGTCCCAGCAACCAGACACTCCCGAACTACACTGACCTGATTCCTTTTTAGCCCAGGATATGTAGGCAACCTCCGAAGCAGGGTGCGGTCAAAACTTTTCAAAAATGCTTCACACGGAATATTCAAACGGGCAAAAATCGCTCGTATCCGCTCACTTATCTTTGCCCGAAAACTCTTCGTGTTCTCGAGCAAAGAGGGGCAGCTGTGAGCACGTGATTTTTGCCCTACATGAATCATTCCTAGAAATTCAAACAAAATGATTTCTTTCATTATTTTGCAATTTTGTGGATTTTTGTGACATGTTGTAGTAATTGTTTGCAATTTTGTTTGTGCATTTTAACTAATAGAAAATACAAAAAATATATTTGGCTTTTGCATTTAGGATTTAATCTCACATCTTAGGATTAATTAGTAGTCAAGTTACTTTTCAAAATAAAGAAAATAACAAAAATAGTTCATCTTTGCATTTTTAACTATTAATTATTGAATTCGTCATGAGCTTCCTTTAATTAGGACTTAATCAATTTTGAGGAAATAATTAATTCAATTTTGTGAATAAATATAAATACAAAATGAAATAAAAAAAAAGAAGAAAAGAAAAGGAAACTATTTGGGGCTGCCTTAATTGGGCTGATTTTAATTAGTTGTGTCCAGCCCAAACACACCCCAGACCAGCCCAACCCACGCCCCAGCCCAGTCCGGTCCAGAGACGCCCAAAACGGCGTCGTTTTATAGTGAATCAATCTCAGCCTTTCGTCCATACCAATCTAACGATCCAGAGTTGTCCAGGGAATTTACATAAAAATGTAATAATCCCTGTACAAAATTAAAGACCAAAGTCTCTCCTTCCTCGTACCTCTGCAACCCTACCCCGTCTCCGCCGGCCGCCGTGTCCCCACCGCTGTTCCACCACATCTCCGCCGCTCGCCGCCGGCCGAAAATCGTCGCCGCCGGCGGCGAAGCCCCAATTCCTCCCAAAATTTCACCACCTACTCCCCTTTTCCTCCTCTTTCCAACCCCCAAGACCATATTCTTCAAATCCTAGCCATTTGCCTCGAATCTTAGATCTAAAGTCCGGCCAAAGCACAAGTTCATCCAAATGACTCCAATTCTTCACCATACAGTCCCCTCGTCCTCCCCTTTACAAATCCTTGGTTATTTTCTTTCGAAGTTCACCAGGCCGCCTCCAATTTCAAATCTAGGGTTTCAAGTTTTTCTGCCATTGGAAAGCTTCACTCTCGGATGATTTTGATTAATATTATGAGTTTATTTCGACAAAGATAAACCCATAATATCAATTAAATTCGTTCCCAGAAATCAAATAAGCTCGATGTTTAATTCAGTAAGTCGTTTTCCCCTTTTCAGTTTCGATTTAGTTCGCTTCTTGTTCTATCTTTTAATTAAGTGTAGTTTTAATTTCTGAATATTTTAATTAGTGATTTGTTGTGATATAACTCTGTCGATTAGATTATTGGTGATACATGTTTCTATTAGTTCTTAGTTTAATTTTCATTTTTGTTTGTTTATCCTGTTTTTGTCTTGTTCAGTTTTTAGTTAGTCAATCGTTAGTATAATTGTTAGGTATTAATTCAGTTTTAATTAGTCTAAATGATTAGTTTCAGTCGAATTTTGTTTGAAAGCTGTTGCTCCTTGATCTTCCTGATACTTCACTTCGATTCTGTGGCTAGATAGTTAATTCAATTGTAAGATTTGTTCTGTGATTAGTCAGTTAATTAGTTTTCAGTTTAGTTATTATCAATTGGATGCATTATTAGAGTTGTAGGACTTAGTTTGGAGTATAGCTGATTGAGCTTTGGTTGAGCAGTAATTTTAGGAGGTATTAAGGGTAGTTTGGGTATGGAAAAGGGTAGTTTTATTAGAAATAGTAATTTCAGAATTAATACAAGGGTAGTTTAGGGATTCTAAGGGTAGAAAAATCAGAATAGAACCCCCTAGGACTTTCTAGAAGGGGTTTTAAACTGAAATTCAGTAAACCTAGGGTAGTTACTTGTGTAACAAGTCAGAAAATAAGGGGTAAAAAATAGAATTAAAATAGGGACTAATGGGTAAAGTGAAAATCTGAAATTGGACCCTAAGTTTGCCTATAAATAGGCATTCATTTGCCTTGCTGAGGAGGCTCTTTGAACCCCCTGAAAATTGCTATAAGTTTGGAGCCTCAAAAATTCCCCCCAACAAATCTCTTCAAGCTTCATAGATCTGAAATTCAAATTTCAGATCACAAATTGCTTTAGTCTGTAGTCGAGATTTACTGCATATAGGGTCGTTTGGGGTTTGTTCGAGTTGTTGTTGGTTGATTTTGAGTATTCGAGCTGGTTTTGGGTTGCTTCAGTGATAGAAATTGTTGCTGTGTTTGATCTATCACTGGAATTTCAAATTTGTTCCTAAATTTGCTGTGTCAACTGATTTATTACTGAATTTTGAACTTATTCCTGGGTTGCTGCTGAGAACTGTTACTGTTGCTGATCTTTTCTTCTTCTTATTGCTCTCTGACTTCCAGGTACACGTTTGAATCTACTCTGCTGTAACTTTGAGCTTGAAATGGAATACAATTACTCACCTATTTGATCCTGAAATATGCTGCCTGGACTGTGGTGTGTTGGTAGTTAAATAGGCGTTAGATTTAATTGTACAGCATAGTTTAAAATCGATTTGTATGTGTATAAATCCTGGACTGTATAATTGAGACTGGACCAGACTGTTTTCGATACTGTTGAGACATTTGGAATTGATTGTAGTTCACGTTCCCAATATCTGAATACTGCATATAAAGGTTAGAACTAGAAATCCTGAATATGAGCCTGTTTTTATTTTAGAACTGCAGCCCCGTTGTATTAATTCGAATAGGCCTGTTAATATTAAGCCAGGGTATTTGCACTATTCATGCTGAGCTTACACAACTCTAACAGTCTATTGTAATTGATGACCACTCTAGTGTACCAGTCACGTTCATTGCATTTAACATGTAATATGATGCTTCCCTCTGGTTTGTTTTTCACCGTTAGTGACATCTAGGAACTCACCAGTAGGCAAATAAATAAGTATACTTTGTTCTTCCTCGTATAAGTCATTGAATACAATTAAAATAGCCTGAAGTAACTCAGTAGATTTACATTTGTTGATTTGAGGTTCTGATTGGTTTGGCGTAGGCCCAGGCCCAGTTTTGACTCCATTCTCGTTTGGGCCTGGACCAAGGCGTTTGATGGACCAGTTGAAATCGTGCGGACCTGAGTGTAATTTCCCCTCGTTGGGCTTATCTTAGAGCCCAATGGTTGGACTGTGGTGCATAATTACCACTTAGTCCAATAATGAATTAAGTAGGACTTTTTCCTCCATTACTAGAGACAAGTAAAAATAGAGAACCATAGTTGTTTTTAGGTTTGCCTTTAAATAATAAATGAGATGAGCCTCGCCAAACAAAAATACACAAATTACGAGGCCCTCAATAAATATTATATTAATTTTTAGACTTCGGGATGGGCCGTTTAGCGAATTTCACGGCCTTCCCCAAATAATGACGCGTTAGTCTCTTTAGGCGCGTATTTTAATAATATTACTTTCCTAAATTCGGGTGCACATTTATGTGACCCAAATCCAAATCTCAACGAAGTCGAAATGTGTTAACAATCACGGGTGCACTGGTGCGACGTGGTTCGAGACGCATTTTCATGACGTTGCAATTCTTATTAAACATAAAAATAAAAGCGGTTTACTAATAAAAACAAATAAGTTAGAACATGTTTTAAATTAGATAATTTAAGCCGAATATGACAGTTAGCGACCGTGCTAGAACCACGGAACCTGGGAATGCCTAACACCTTCTCCCGGGTTAACAGAATTCCTTACTCGGATTTCTGGTTCGCAGACTGTTAACAGAGTCATAGTTTCCTCGGTTCGGGATTCAACTGGTGACTTGGGACACCATTAATCTCCCAAGTGGCGACTCTGAAATCTTAATAATAAATCCTGTTCCGATTGTCCTTTAAGTGGAAAAACTCCTTTACACCCTTGCGGGTGTAGAAAAAAGGAGGTGTGACAGAGCCTCTTTTTTTTTTCTTCTCTTTGCTCTGCTTCGGGGTAGATGATGAAAGAAGTGCCTCTTCTTCAGCAGATGGGGCTCTCATTGCTACATCCTTCCCTAGGCCTACAAAAAGGAAAAAGACGAGTAAGCTCAATGCAAAGCCTGAATGGAAACCATACTAAGAAAAGAAGATCACCATGGTGATGGGCCTCCCATTGACCCTTTGATAACTCCATCCAAGCACGCTCGAGTAAGACTTCTGCGATACTAAGCCCTCGAGCCATTTCCTGAGATCGGGGATTACTTCCGGCACGTAGGCCACAGCTGCAACACAAAAAGCATAGAAGAGGAAAGCAGATGAGAAGCAAAACAACAAAGTTAGATATTCAAGGTGAAACAATTCTTACGATTCATGTTCCATTTTTTAGGAAACGACATGTCTTCGGCAGGGATTAGGTATGAAGTTTTTATTCGGATAAATCGGCCCATCCATCCTCGGTTACAGGTCTCGTCTATGCTCGAGAACGGGGGTTTGGTGGCTCGGCGATAAAGCTTGATCAGTCCTCCTTGATAAAGTCGCGGACTGAAGAGACGCATAAAGTGATCGAGGGTAAAAGGATGCCCCTCGATCTTGTTTACAAAAAATCGGAGGAGGATCATGATCCTACAGAATGATGGATGAGTCTGGCCATGAGTCACATTGTACCTCTTGTCGAAGGCGACGATGGTGGGGTTTAAAGGACCCAGTATAAGGATAAGTGTAAACACTTAAAAACCCTTCCACATGTGTAGTGATTGATTCCTCAGGCAAGGGCACCACCACGTGCTTATCAACCCAGTTGTAGTCATTTTTAACTTGGTCGAGGAGACAGACGGTAATTGTTCATATGTTTCTCGACATCGGTTCGCATCGACCTGGTGTTGTATTCTCTACCTTAAAGTCGACAGCAGTAGGGCACTTTGTCGGAACGAGTCCTCTAGGGGAGGCTTCGCCACAGTTCCGTCACCGGCGGGCCTTGATGAAGAAGAGGTTTCCTTTTGCGGAACTGTTTTTGAAGTGTTAGCCATTTTACTTTTATGAAGGAGAATGGAAACTCAGAAGAAGCACTTGGAATTTTGCAATGAAACAGGTGAAGGAACCCATAGATCTGAGAATACAAAGCTTTGAGAAAGGGGAAGGATTTTGAAGGCTAGAGTGAAGAAGATTTGGAAGTAAAGTTTGAAAAGTGAAGAAGAAGGGTATTTATAATTACGCAATGACGGTTCAAAGCCGATAATGGCCGACCGTCAACTGACTCGCATTAAATGCTTGGGAAACTGTACCAACGAGACGTTTCAGTTACCTCTGCTGCTTGCGTCATGGTGCTTACATCATGATATATCGAAGTGAAGATCGAAGGCTCAAATCGCTTCTTGTCTTTACTCTCCAAAAAACGAGGGGACTATCTGTATACTGTCAAATCGGTCTTGCCCTTTTTAGTATGACTGGTCGAGATCCAGGCGTGACAGGCCGAGGTTCGACCCCATGTCGTACCGGATCGTGACATGAAGTTAGACGGCCAAGCTCGTGATTCAGGGGCCAATCGAGATCGAGATCAGCCAAGACCGAGACCGAGCGGGAAAGAGATCGAGCATGATCGAGGGAAGCATGTCGAACCAAATAACGAAAAGCCAAGATGTCCCCGATCAGGCGAGGATCACGGTGTAAATCTCAGCACGTATCAAGGAGAGGCCGATTTATCATTTAAATGGAATTTCTTACCGTATTTAGGATTGTACTAGAAGTAGGACTCCCCTACTATTTAAAAGGGATCTGATCATTTGTATGGATCATCATACTCACGTTACAAAGGCAATATATTATCTTTTAAGTTCTCAATATTTTGGTCACTTTGTTCATACATTCCGGCGAAATATTTACGTGATTTGGGGGCAACCTAGCTCAAGGATCAAAGCTATACATTTCATTTGGTTTGCTTTACTTATATTTGCAGTTAATTTCATTGTCAATTTACGTTTTCTCTTAATTTGTGTTAAGTAAATCACGTGTCCTTAAAACCACAGTATAAATTCAACTGTTATCCGTTTTTAGGGTTAACACAAATTAATAAAGGAAAATGTACAGTTAGCGCCTTCAGAGAGGAAAATAAGAAGGTCAAGTAACAAAAGGTCATTTACAATTATAGAAAAGAAAACATAACATGATTTACATAGCGATAAACAACAAATCTAGAAACTAAATCATCCTATTATAGAAAAGAAAACAAACCGTGATTTACACAACGATGACAAAGGTAAGTACGTGAACCATAACTCAAGAGTAATTGTCCCAACATAAAAGCATAGTTATACAGATCCTCATTATATAGAGCTTCCCCTTCTGTTGTTTCACCATTCTTTTTACCTTTTCAAATCTCAGCAGCTTCTTCATTCTTCCTCTAACTTTAATGATTTCTCTAACTAAAAATTTGCACTAAGAATTCACTAATTATAGCTACTCGATCAAAAACTCCAAAGGGACCTTCTATTTATAGTACATGAAGACATGACTTAACTTAATTGTATATATAGATAGATCCATCATATGCAAGAAGGAGATTGTACCAACAAAGGTTGTGATATAGTGGTAAATACTCCTTCAACTTTAATTAGAGGTTTCGATCGGGTTCGAGCCCTTGATATAGTGTCGTTTTTACTAGGGAATGCGTTACCCTCGATGTGGGATTTCGAGGCTCGAATCTGGATTTAATTGGGCCTAAATACGAGTACCTGGACACGGAATGGGAAACAGAAAAATGCAGACTAAATTTAGGTCAATATTAGAGTAGGGACACAGTGCACCCTGAGATATCTACATCTATACATATGTAGATAAATTTTGCCTGCCACTCATGATTGCCACCCGTGTTAACAGTTTTTAAGTTAACTTGATATATAACATCAAAACATTATCTTCTATGTGAAAAATTAGCCCCACATTCTCTGTCTTTTCATGAACACACCACTTGTTCTTCCTTAACTTGCAAAGGGACATTACATATAACTCAAAAGTTAGTATGATCAGAGCTTCCAAGACTGTCCCTATCCATGCAACATTAACTTCACATTACAAATTCTTTCATTTGTATACATAGTATAAACTATTTTTACAATATTAATGTAATGTAATGTAATATGTATTGAAATTGGTTGGCAGTCTCTAGACAAACCACTTGCTTTATTTAGTTTGTTTGGTACAATCATCTGGTATTCAGTACCCCACTAGCTCGACTAATCCGAATTCGTACTGCATACAGGAGCGTACCAATCTTAATGCAAGCAGTGTCATCCGATACCGCTTGGTCAAAAAGATTTACTAAATATAAATATACATAATATAAAAAAATAGAAAATAGTTAAATAAAGTGAAATTGACACCGCTTGACAACAAATGTGACTTAGCACCGTGGTTGAGCGCATCAAATCCTTAATGTTAGGTTGTGAGATCGAGCCGTGATGTTCTCTTATTTTTTGGAACTTTAAATCTATTATTTAAGAAAGATACAAGTTAGAAGGAGTCAAACTCTTGACCTCTTTTAGAAGGTATCAACTAAAACTTTAAGCTTTAAATCGCTATGGTGCCATATGCTCATCATAGGATATTATGAGTACACTTTAAAAACTGAGAATTTGTCGAGGCGAGTTGTAGTAATATATTTTGGGTTATGTTTTATTAATATAATTTGAATATATTTTTTAATACAATATTGTTTCAATTATTAGTTCATTTGTTTAATTCTTCAAAATTTTGACACCGCTCATAAAAAATTTCTCGTACGCCCCTGACTGTATAGGGCCGTTAAAGAACGAAGCATTCCCTGCCAAAGGTTTCTCTATTTCCAGGAGACCTTGGTAAAGGGCAATATTACAAAACCAAATAAAGTGAGTATTTACTTTTATGTTTCCGATTTTTTATACTTCTATAGCAGGACAGTTCCTCCAGGGTCGAGAAAAAACTTGAAATTCAACTGTAGGAGATTTTATTGAGTTTCAATCCATGATCATGAACATAGATGTCCCACTGGTATGCTAAAGCATGGCAGAGAAGTGCTAACTCCTTATCTTTAAGGCAAGAGGAATCAAAGATAAGATTTATAAAAAGACATCAAACCCTCTAAGTGGACCTATGAAAATGAAGTAGTTATCTCAAGTTAATGCATGATCAAAGCTGATTGATGGGACAAGAATCAAGATTAAATTTGGCCCTGTCCTTATGGACTAGTTTTGGATCAATATCTCAGTTATGAACACAGTTTGCAAGCTAAATTCATGTCTATTTCTGTAGGGTGTGACAGGCTATTAAAGGGACAACTATTTTCTAATAGTGGGAATGTTATGGCTTTATTGAACTCAAAGGAAAAGACCAGAGTGGTGGGGGGAAGTTTCCGATTAGCATGTAAATTGGGTGATTTGAGTGTTTAATAATGCAAGTGAAAGTGTTATGCTTGATTGTGATTAACTGAGACACCACAATCACAACATTCTCTTTTCAAGCATAGCCAAAAAGGTGAAGCAATTCAATAAGATGCAAACCACTTTGGGAAGGTATAAGCTGGTTGAGTCCTTTCTGGTAAAAAATCAGACAGCTCATATTGCCTTTATATTATTTAGGTGGCAAAATTAACTCATGAAAATATGATATATCTTATTTACTCAAGTTTAATAGAGTTGATCTGGCATATTTTTATGGAGGATCAATTTGGACACATCTCAACTCATCCCATTTAAAAGTTCAACTGATGTGGGCTAAATATGTAATTAAAATTGACCAGAAGAAAATATCAAAATATTATTTTTTCAAAAATAAGAATTTATTTGATATGTTAGATATAACCATAGTAAAAGAGAAAAAATAGTTTTGCTTGGTAATTAAATAAATTATAAGAAAATCAATAAAGGAATTAAAACTTGGTAAGAGTTAGAAGGTTTGGACTATATATGACCCACCGTTTAGCCGCTCTCACCCCAAGTGACTAGGGATATCAATGGATCTTTAAGAATCGACTAAACAGTTGTACCGTACCATACCGCACGGATCGATTATTAGTTTTTTTTAAATAAAAATATAGGTTTTTATATAGATTTATAACCGTAATAACTAGGATAGTTTTTAAATTTGATTAAAATAAATCGAAAAAATACCGAACCACATAGAATAAATTATATAAGAAAAATATAATTTATTCATTAAATTTAAAAATAACAAAGCATTAAATCTTTTTCTTTGGGTCTTGGGATTATGAAAACGGTTGCAAACCAACAAGTAATTAAAACTTAAAGTCTCAGCTCACAACCCTATTCTGCTACTCCTACTAAAACTAAATTAATTCTAACATATTGAGTAGCAAGCCATAAGGTATTCCAACAATTTTGAGAGCAAGTCAAATAGTATTGAATATCTTTCCTCTTATATGATTTGGATTTCTATTTATGGATACTTAATCTTCTAATAGACTCTATGCTTGAGTTACAATTTGATTAATATCTTTTCACTCATGTGATTCATATTTTTCTTATGTTTGCTTAATTTTTGTATGTTGTTGTAGATTAACAGTGAGATGAAAATATGTTTTGGCTATCCTTCATATTTTCTTGATTCATCGTCTTTTAAATAGTAAAAATATCTACATAGTTTTACTGAAGTCCTTTGTAAGTACGTATATTATCGTGTTCTAACTTTTATTAACGACTCTTAATTACATGACATTTTAAAAAAGTTCTAAAAATTAACCAAACTGTACCGATACTGAAGAGAAACTGAGATGATTGGGAGTGTTTCAATAATTCTAATTTTGATATATAAAATAAAGTAACGAAAAAACTAATATGGTATAAATTTTGTAAAATAACCGACCGAACCGAACCATTGACACACCTACAAGTGACCTTTTAACGTAAAATTTTATGAAGCGCCCTATTTAATTGTTGCCATTTAAACTGTACCCAGTTTTTTAAAATTATTTAAGTGGTATTCAGTATTTACAAACTTCAAACAAAGTCTCCTCCTCCTCCTCTTACTAGAGTTTCTATGCGTGAGAATAAGTGATATTCGACTTCTCATGAACCAAATTGAGAAGGAAAACGGCCGTAGAATACACTACACCCACTACTTATACGTGTGTGTTTATGTATGTCTAAATATTCAAGTTTAGTTTATATATTTATAACTTCAATTTGAAGGGCAAAGAGGGTAGCTGTACCCACGGGCGGACCCAGGGGCGGAAGGGGTTCGTCAAAAAATTATACTATATATACTAATGTATTCAGGTAAAATCGAGCTTGCCTAATTTTGTATGACTGACCGAAATCGGAGTGACAGATTAAGGCTCGACCTCGGTTATATCGGATCATAATACGGAGATGAATTAGTAAGCTCGTGGAACAATGGCCGATCAAGATTGATATTTGTCGCGATCGAGACCGAAGCGAGAAAGAGATCGAATGAGAACGAAGAAGCCTGCTAGGTCGAATAACAGAAAGCCGAGATAGCCGTGATCGGGCAAGGATTGTGGCGGAAACCTCGACACGTATCAAGACAAGACCGGATATTTAGACCATCATGGGATTTCCTTCTGTAGTTAGTATCGTACCATAAATAGGATTCCTCTTCTATATAAAGAGGGTCCTAATCATTTTATAAGCAGACACATTCTCGCAGATCAAAGCAATATATTACATCTTTTCTTTTAAGCTCTCTCAAGCTCTGCTGTTTGGTTCATACTTTTTAGCATACTTTGTTGTTCGAGGGCGATCTAGCTCGAGGGCCACAATTTTTTATCACATTGGTTTGCTTTATTTTATTGTTAATTTCTTACGTTAATTTTCACATTATCAGTTTGTACCGAGTGAAATCACATATCCTTAAAACCACTTATAAGTTTAATTGTTATCCAATTTTAAGGGTAAATAATTTGGCGCCCACCGTGGGGCTAAGGATAATAGTGATTGCCTGGTATTTTCGTAAAACACATTATTTTACGCTTGTTCTTTGAAGTGTCTTTGATTTCAGGATCAACATGTCAAACTCCCAAGTAGCACCTTCACATACTGACAACGGCCTTAGTCTTCATGGCGAGAACGAAAGCATAGCCGCCCTGGAAGTGGAGTACCTCTAGTTAACCTAGATGGAGCTCCGGCCGTGGGCCCAATCGACGTCACCTCCCATATTGCCATTAATGTGAATTTGGGCGTCGACCCTGAAAATAGCGTCCGCCGAGATGCTCGAACAGCCGATCAGAAAGCACAGAGCGGTGAAGAAGGCCGAATTAGCCTTCGAATGATATTCGAGACATTGCAGACTTAACAAGCTGCAATAGCACAACTCCAAAATTAGAATCGTGCGCCAAGTAGGATCGAGCTCGAGCCATCACCAGAAGTTGTTCATAGAGTCGAATCGGTGCCAAAGAAATCGAATGAAGGAGAATCGGAGACTAATCTCGCTATTGTAAAAATGCTCGAGGAACTGATGAAGCGAATCGAGACAGGGGAAAAGAAGATCGAGGAAAATGATAAGAAGGTGGAAACGTATAACTCCAGGGTCGACCAGATTCCGGGGGCACCACTGGTATTGAAAGGAATAGATTCCAAAAAGTTTGTCCAAAAACCTTTCCCCCTCGAGTGCAACTCCGAAGCTAATCCCAAAGAAGTTCCGTATGCCCGAGATCCCGAAGTATAACGGGACGACAGATCCAAACGAACACATCACCTCATATACGTGCGCCATTAAGGGAAATGACTTGGAAGATGATGAGATTGAATCCGTGTTGCTGAAGAAATTCGAAAAAACTCTATCAAAGGATGCTATGATATGGTATCATAATTTACCACCTAGCTTTGTTGATTTATTTGCTATGCTTGTAGATTCTTTTGTAATGGCACATGCCGGAGCCATTGAGGTTGCAACAAGAAAATCGAACCTATTCAAGGTAAGGCAGAGAGATAACGAGATGCTCTTGGATTTCATATCTCGGTTCCAAACGGAGAGAATGGATTTGCCGTCGATCACCGACGATTGGGTTGTTCAAGCCTTCACTCAAAGTCTCAACGATCGGAGTTCCATAGCTTCACAACAATTGAAACAGAATTTGATCGAATATCCAGCTCTCACTTGGGCCAATGTACATAATCGGTATCAGTCAAAGATCAGGGTCGAGGATGATCAACTGGGGCCCCAACTGGTTTGATTCATTCTACAGGCCCGTGGACAGAGTTAAAAGGGACTTCGACCGGGATACATGGTCGAACAGAGACCGATATCAGCCGTACGGTGGAGATCGAAGAAATAACGGGCCTGGATGCAACCCCGATCGGAATGACAGAAGGAATGATCTGGGACAGAGCTCCCGAGGGCTCACGAGCAAGAGTGGTTTCGATGGGGATGTCGGGTCCAAAGAAGCACCTCGATTGTCAGAATATAACTTCAGCGTAGATGCTTCCGCCATAGTATCAACCATTGGGCGTATGAAAGATACCAGGTGGCCTCGACCTCTGCAGACTGCTCCAGCCCAAAGAAACCCAAACCAAATATGCAAATATCATGGCACCCATGGCCATAAAACAAAAATATTGCAGACAACTAAGGGAGGAAGTAGCCCGATTGTTCAACGAGGGGCACCTTCGGCAATTCTTAAGTGATCAGGCAAAGAACCACTTCAAGAATAGAGATTCCAACAGACAGAACGAGCAAGAAGAACCGCAGAACGTGATTCACATTATCGTTGGAGGGGTCGATATTCCTCAAGGACCGGTATTTAAACGCACCAAAGTGATAATCACAAGGGAAAAGTGAACACGGGACTACTTATCGGAAGAGACTTTGTCTTTCAACGACGAGGATGCAAAAGGGATCGAGCAACCTCATAAGGACGCGCTGGTAGTATCTATCCTTATGAATAAAATTCAAGTTAAACATGTTTTGATTGATGCAGATAGCTCGACCAACATTATTCTATCGAGGGTTGTAGAACAACTCGGCCTACAATATCAAATTGTGCCCGCATCCCGAGTACTTAACAGCTTCAACATGCGAAACCACCAAAGGTGAGATTATTTTGCCAGTGAACCTGGCCAGGACCATCCAGGAAACAAAGTTCCACATAATCGAGGGTGATATGAGGTACAGCGCCCTGCTCGGAATGCCTTGGATCCACACCATGAGGGCAGTACCCTCGACCCTTCACCAAGTTCTGAAGTTCCCAACATCGGAGGGAATCAAAATAGTGTACGGGGAGCAACCTGGCGCTAAAGAGATGTTTGCAATTGATGAGGTAATACCAGTATCGGCACTATCATCAGCAAAGGGATCAAATTCAAAGGGAAAGTAGGAAGTCAAATAGCAACCACAGTCACCATCCTCGGCCCAATTGGATGAGCAGGGAACTTTCGAGGATGATGACTATATGATACCCTGAACCTTCATAATCCCCGATGATTCTGACGCAACAAAGTCAACGGTCGAAGAGGTGGAACAAATCATACTGAGCGAGCATTTGCCCGATGGAAAGGTATACTTGGGCACGGGGTTAACTCCCGAGTTCAGAAAAGAACTCATTCAATTTCTTAAAGCTAATATGGATTGTTTTGCCTGGTCCCATCTCGATATGATAGGGATCCCACCGGAGATCACTACGCATAAACTAAGCTTGGACCCGAAGTTTCGCCCTGTGAAACAAAATAGGAGGCCTCAGTCCGAGGTAAAACACACCTTCATCAAAGATGAGGTAACCAAACTTCTCAAAATAGGATCCATTCGGGAAGTAAAGTATCTTGAATGGTTAGCAAACGCAATGGTAGTCCCTAAGAAGGGAAACAAACTTAGAATGTGCGTAGATTATAAAGATCTGAATAAAGCATGCCCTAAATATTGTTTCCCTTTGCCTAACATTGATCGTATGATCGATGCCATGGCCGGCCACGAGACTCTCAGTTTTCTCGATGCCTACTCCGGGTACAACCAAATATAGATGAACCCGGAGGACTAGGAAAAGACCTCGTTTATCACCAAGTATGGCACCTACAGTTATAATGTAATGCCATTCGGACTTAAAAATGACGGTGCAACCTATCAACGCTTAGTAAATCGAATGTTCGAACAACAAATAGGGAAATCTATGGAAATTTATATTGATGACATGCTAGTTTAGTCCCTGCGAGCAGAGGACCATTTGAAACATTTGCAGGAGACTTTCGATATACTAAGGAAGTACAATATGAAACTCAACCTAGAAAATGTGCATTCGAGGTTGGCTCGGGCAAGTTTCTCGGCTTCATGGTGTCCAATTGGGGAATCAAGATCAACCCTAATAAAATCAAATCTATCGACGATATCAAAGTCGTAGATAATGTAAAGGCCGTGCAGAGGATAACCGGGCGCATAGCTGCCCTGGGGCGATTCATTTTGAGGTCCTCGGATAGGAGTCACAGGATTCTTCTCACTGCTTAGGAAGAAGAACAATTTTGCATGGACCCTGGACTGTCAGCAGGCCTTGGAGGAACTAAAGCAGTACTTATCGATCCTGCCGCTGCTTCATACCCCGAAAATGGACGAACAACTTTATTTGTACTTGGCGGTCTCGGAGATAGCGGTAAGTGGAGTCCTAGTCCGAGAAGTACAAGGTACGTAATTCCCTGTTTACTATGTTAGTCGGACCTTAGGTGAGACCGAAACTAGGTATCCTCACTTAGAAAAATTAGCGCTTGCTTTAATAAGCGCCTCTAGGAAATTAAAACCGTATTTCCAATGTCATCCAATATGTGTTATAACTACCCATCCCCTTCGAAATATTTTGCATACACCCGAACTTTCGGAGCGATTGGCCAAATAGGTCATGGAACTCAGTGGTACGATATTGAGTATCAACCCAAAACAACCATTAAGTCTCAAATCTTGGCAGACTTCATGGTTGACTTCACACCAGCCCTCCTACCCGAGGTCGAAAAGGAACTGTTATTAAAATTTGGTACATCATCGGGTGTATGGACAGTCTTCACAGATGGCGCTTCGAACGTGAAAGGGTTCGGGCTTGGCATCGTTCTGAAGCCGCCTACGAGTAACACAATTAGACAATCTATCAAAACTTCAAAGTTAACTAACAATGAGGCCGAGTATGAGGCCATGATTGCAGGTCACGAGCTGGCTAACAGTTTAGGGCAGAGGTCATCGAGGCCAAATGTGATTCCCTACTTGTGGTAAACCAATTCAACAGAACTTTTGAAGTCCGCGAAGATCGAATGCAGAGGTACTTGGACAAGCTACAGGTAACTTTACATCGATTTAAAGAACGGACCCTACAACACATACCTCGAGAACATAACAAAGAGGCCGATGCCCTTGCAAACTTGGGGTCATCGGTCGAAGATGATGAGCTTAACTCGGGGACTGTCGTACAACTCTCGAGATCAGTAATCGAGGAAGGTCACGTCGAAATAAGCTTTACAAGTTTGACTTGGGATTGGAGAAACAAGTACATTGAATACCTAAAGAACGGGAAACTCCCATCAGATCCGAAGGAGTCAAGGACTCTGCGCACGAAGGTGGCACGGTTCACTTTGGCCGAGGATGGAACGCTATTTAGAAGGATGTTCGATAGGCTGTTGGTGATATGTTTGGGACCAGGAGACACCGACTACGTCCTACGGGAGATTCACGAAGGCACTTGTGGGAACCACTCCGGTGCCGAATCACTAGTTCACTAAGTTATCAGAGCAGGGTACTATTTGGGGTGATATGGAAGAGGATACAAAAGAGTTCGTTTGAAAGTGTTATAAATGTAAAAGGTATGCACCGATGATTTACCAGCCCGGGGAGCAGCTCCACTCGGTCTTATCCCCATGGCCATTCATGAAATAGGGAATGGACATCGTCGGTCTCTACCATTGGCCCTGGGTAAAGCTCAGTTTATTTTATTTATGACGGGTTATTTTTCTAAGTGGGTTGAAGCACATGATTTCGAGAAAGTCAGAGAAAAAGAAGTCATAGACTTCATTTGGGACCATATTATATGCTGATTCGGGATGCCTGGCGAGATTGTGTACGACAACGGGAAGCAATTCATCTGTAGCAAAGTGACTAAATTTCTCGAGATCACAAGATTAAAAGGATTCTATCAATTCCATACCATCCCAGCGGGAACGGACAAGCCGAATCGACCAACAAAACCAACATTCAAAATCTTAAGAAAAGATTGACCGATGCTAAGGGAAAATGGAGAGAGATATTTCCCGAGGCTCTTTGGGCATACCGCACGACGTCGAAATCTAGTACGGGGACAACACCGTTCTCCTTGATCTATGGTGCCGAAGCTCTTATCCCGGTCAAGGTTAGGGAACCTAGCCTCGGGTTTCGATATGCGATAGAAGAATCAAATAACGAGTCCATGAAAACCATCCTAGATTTGTTGGATGAAAGACGCGAGGCACTTTAAAATCGGGGACTTGGTGCAGAGAAAGGTCACCCTCAACACTCGAAACTCAAATGAAGGAATTGGGTCCAAATTGGGAAGGACCATATCAGGTCCTCGACATTATCGAAAAAGGATCCTACAATCTCGGTACGATGAACAGCGAGAAATTACCAAACAATTGGAACGTCTCACTTCTAAAGCGATACTACTGCTAAGGTACAACCTTCTTCGTTTTCATTTATATTTTAAACTAACCAATTGCAGGTGTTCGATCAGGAACAACGATGGATCTTTCAGTACGAAGTCTTTAGGTCTGAAAGCACGCGTTGCACTCTTTTTCCCTTAGACCGGTTTTGTCCCAATGGGGTTTTCCAGTGAGGTTTTTAACGAGGCAGTCGTTGATCGTTCTAACTTAGAATAATTCAATAGTATCCGAGGCTTCTTTACAATCAGCCTCGAATACTGGGGGGAATTACCCTCGAATGTCAACTTTGTTGCAAGGAAATTACTTCATAACTGCGGGGTATCAGTAGGTAAATATTGTAAGGGCCAAACGGTCAAATGAACCGTGCCTATATAGGTTACTCGAGCCCTAACATCAAACATGTACGCATGTGTAATCATCTATTGAAAGAAGTATTTTTCCTTGCCGATATCTCATGCCTTAGAAAATTTTTCTACTTTACAATTTCATACTCTTGATCTATTGTGTAAACATGCTTAAGGGCCGATCATAACAGAAGTTCAAACAACTAACCCCATGCTCGGGGACTGCCGTCCGAAGAATAAACGAGATCGAATTATTAAAACTTCGAGATCATAAGACTTTAAAGGCGACCCTCCATTTTTAAAGGCCACGACCACCCTACTCGGGGATTTACACTTCGGGCAAGCTCGAAATGAAATAGGAAAATAAGCCTAAGAGGCAAGTCCCAAATAAAAAGTCTACGACCGAATTAACACGGTTCGGAGACGTCCGGATTCCGTAATAAAACAGGCCTTCAAATATTTATATAAACCTGTTAAAAAGGCTACCCTCGGCAAAATTATAAAGGGCTTAGATAATATCAAGCCTTAAAAACTCTAATGAGTGCAAAATTGTTCGAACTCTCGAACAATCCCTTATTTTATGCTAAGGCATCATAACCTTTGCGAACATGAATGACAAATCAAAGGAAAAAATTCTTGGAAGCCAAAAAGGGTAGAAAGCCTTATATATATTAAAACGATCGTTCTACAAAGGCCAGATCGGCCAAATACAAGAGCCTAAGGGCTATTCTCACTTCGAGTTTGAAATATCACTCTTACTCTAATACTAAGCTTACAACTCGAATTCGAATAAATTCTCACTCGGGTACTGTTCTTCGGGCCTAAGGGCCACCTGATTTCGAGTTCGAGATAACACTCTCACACGAACATCAAACTAATTTCTTTATTCCGAGTCCAGATAAATGATCTCACTCGGCTCTGATTTATCGAAAACGGCCTCAGGACTAGTTCGAATGTCCGACCTGGACCGTTGAATACAACCATATAACTTTGTACTAAGGTACTTTGACACTTGCATAAAATAACTAAAGGACAACGGATTCGGGAACCATGGAAAGGAAAAAGGTTTTATATATCAATGTTT
The DNA here is from genome assembly GCF_001879085.1 of Nicotiana attenuata. Lineage (NCBI taxonomy): Eukaryota > Viridiplantae > Streptophyta > Magnoliopsida > Solanales > Solanaceae > Nicotiana > Nicotiana attenuata. The sequence goes on along the minus strand of NW_017671190.1, from coordinate 208,408 downwards.
TTCTTACAAGGGCCACATGGCCCGATCAAAAGTTCTTTACAAAGGCCGATCGGCCTCAAAGCAAAAATGAAAATTACTAGGCCTAAGCACGGTCATTATCAGAGGAAGCTTCTTCGTCCTCGGAGTCTTCTCCACCAGATCCACTCACATTATCGGAATCCTCGTCGGGAAATGCTAGCTTCCGAGCCTTTGCTTCCTCAGCCTTGGTGATCTCGAGTTCGGCAGATATGTCAAAACTTTGGGCAATGACCCCCTCGAGAGCCTCCCTTCGGGCCAACTTCGAATGGTCCACCATGCCCTTGGCCTGCTCGAGGTTGGCTTCGGCATAGAATTTGTATTGAGCCGTAGTAGCCTGGGCCTTAGTATTTGCTGCGGCCGCTTCAGATCTCGCAACCTCGAGCTCTTTAGTCAAACTGGCTAAATTGGACTCGAGCTCCTCGACCTTCTTCGCTTGAACCGAGGCATTCGCTCTTGCATATCGAAGATGTGACTTGGTTGAATCCAGCTCCGCTTGAACGGTTTCCTTTTGTGCAGCCAAAATATCCATACATCCTTTGAAATGTTCGGCTTCGGCTCGTATTTTGTCTATTTGCCCTTGGAGGCCCTTGATCTCTTCGAGCCTCTGTCGAACTTGCAGAATGGGATTGTTAGTTGTTATATCTGTCTCGTCCTCACTATCATGAATAACTCAGAATACCTGCTCGGCTATCTCAGTATGCGCATCCCGAGCCTCCACCAGGTCCACCTAAAGCTTCTCACTAAGAAGCTTGAAAGTATTGCATTTCTCAGTAAGGCCCTGGACCTTGGCCTTGCGTTCATCTCGTATTCGAAGAAAGGACTCATGATGCAACACCGAAGCCTGTGAGAAAGGAAGAAATGTTAGATATACCTAAAAATTCAAAGTCGTAAAAAGATAGTGGCCCTTGAACTTACCCGATTCAGAGCATGCTGGGCCTCGTTGAACAAGCAGGCAACTTCCACTGCATCCATTTTGGCTTGGTCCTCTTCAGTGACCAAGCATCGAAGATAGCTAGCCACCCCTACGGGGCAGAGAAAACTTGATCATCCTCCGGGATCGAAATGATAAGAGGCCGCTTACGCTCGGGATCGACGCTGGGGGCCAGGAATTGGTTGGTCAGTTTATAGCTCGAGGAAGCCTCATCCGAGCTCTTCCCCGGTATGTCCATGTCACCCATACCGGTGACATCTTCGACTTCGGCAAAATAGCTGCCGAAAACGTCTTCTGCTCTATGGACCTCTTCACCGGGGCGAACCTCCATCGCCTCAGCGTCCTTGATTGTCATATCAGAGAACAAAGGCAATGTGGGGAAATCTCCAATCTCCATTGCCCCAAGTGAATGTTTTGGGGCCCTGCCTTCGTCACAGGAAACATCGGGCATGGTTTCTGCACCGGGACCGCCTCCTCGGTGGCCTCCCCACCTCAAGGTGAGGCATTTTCGATTCTTTCCGGCTCGGGCTCATCAGGTCGGGGTAAAGCAGCTTTGGATCCCGCCTGTCCAATGGTTCTTTGAACCTCGGTGCCAGCTCACACACGAGGCACCAATCCAGAGTTTTCTTCTTCGTCTTCGTCTTCGGTCTCATCCAATAGCTGATGGACGAACTCCACAGTTACGTGGATAACATTTCCCTTAGGCTTACGGGGCCTCCTGGACGGCCTTTTCTTTTCCGGGCTTAGGGAACTCGGAGCCTCTTTTCTTCTCTTCTCATTGCCCTACTTCGGGGCAGATGGGGCAATGAGTGCCTCTTCTTCAGCAGAGGGGGGCCTCATTGGCACGTCCTTCCCAAGGCCTACAAAATGAAAAAGATGAGTAAGTACAATAACAAAGCCCGACTGAAAAACTTTCCAAGGAAAGAAAATTACCGTGGTTACGGGCCTCCCATCGGCCCTTTGACAACTCCATCCAAACGCGCTCAGAATAAGTTTTTTGTGACACCAATCCCTCGACCCATTGCCTCAGGTCGGAGATCACTTCTGGCACAACGGCCACAACTGCAACACAAAAATTTAGATAAAGGGGAGGCAAGAAGTGAAATGGCAAAAATAAATATTCAAAGGCAAAGCAATACTTACGCTTCATGTTCCATTTTTCAGGGAACGACATGTCTTCGGCAGGGATTAGATCCGAAGTCTTTATTCGGACAAACCTGCCCATCCAACCTCGGTCTTGGGTCTCTTCTATGCTCGAGAACAGGGGTTTGGTGGCTCGGCGGTGAAGCTTGATCATGCCTCCGCAATAAAGTCGGGGGCTGTAGAGGCGCATGAGGTGATCGATGGAAAAAGGATGTCCCTCGATCTTGCTTACAAAGAATCGGAGGAGGATCACGATCCTCCAGAACGACGGATGGATTTGGCCTTGGGTGAAATCGTACCTCTTGCAAAAGGAAACGATGATAGGGTCCAAGGGACTTATCGTGAACGGGTAGTTATAGACACTCAGATACCCCTCCACGTAAGTTGTGATGGATTCCTCAGGGCTAGGCACTACTACATCCTTGCCTACCCAGTTACACTCCCTTTTCACCTTCTCGAGGAGACCTTCTGTAATTGTACACATGTACCTCGACATTGGTTTACATCGACCCGGTGTCGGGGATGTATTCTCCACATTGAAATCAGCAGCAGTGGCACACTTCGTCCGAACGAAGTCCACGAGGGGGTGTTCTGCTGCGGCTGCGGCGCGGACGGACCTTGATGAAGATGTGTTTTCTTTATTCGGAACAGTGTTTGAAGTTTTAGCCATTCTTATATGTAGAGAAAGATGAAACGGGGGAAGAGATCTTGGTGTTTTACGATGGAGAAAGTAAAGAAATTCAGAGATCTGAGAATATAGAGCTTTGACGAAGGCAAAGATTTAGGGAATTAGAGGGAAGAAAATTTGTAAATAAAGTTTGAAAGATGAAGGAAGATGCATTTATAGGTTGAAGGCGACGGTTCAGTGCCGGTGGTGGCCGACAGTCGGTTGACAAGCATTAAATGTCTAGAGAACTGTACCGATGAGACGTTTCAGTCACCTCTGCTGCTTACGTCACAGTGCCTACGTCATGATAAACCGAGGGGAGGTTCAAAAACTCAAATCATTTCTTGTCGTTGCACTCCAAAAAATGAGGGGACTATCTGTATACGGGTAAAATCGAGCTTGCCTAATTTTGTATGACTGACCGAAATCGGGGTGGTAGATTAAGTCTCGGCCTCGGTTATATCGGATCATAGTACGGAGATGAATTAGCAAGCTCGTAGAACAACGGCCGATCAAGATCGATATCATCCGTGATCGAGACCAAAGCCAGAAAGAGATTGAATGAGAATGAAGAAGCCTGCTAGGTCGAATAACAGAAAGTCGAGATAGTCGTGATCGAGCAAGGATCGTGGAAAAAACCTCGGCACATATTAAGCCAAGACCGGATATTTAGCCTATCATTGGATTTTCTTCTGTAATTAGTATTGTACCATAAATAGGATTCCTCTACTATATAAAGAGGGTCCTAATCATTTTGTAAGCAGATACATTCTCGCAGAGCAAAGCAATATATTACATCTTTTCTTTAAAGCTCTCTCAAGCTTTGCTGTTTGGTTCATACTTTTTAGCATACTTTGTTGTTCGAGGGCGATCTAGCTCGAGGGCCACAATTGTTCATCACATTGGTTTGCTTTATTTTGCTGTTAATTTCTTACGTTAATTTTCACATTTATCAGTTTGTGCCAAGTGAAATCACAGATCCTTAAAACCACTTATAAGTTTAGTTGTTATCCAATTTTAAGGGTAAACAACTAGGTCAAAATTAATATTTATGTATATATAGTAAATGTTGAATTCCCTTGACTTCTTTGTATGTTTATTTTTTATATTTTGAAACCCCTTAATAAAATTTCTAGCTTTGCCATTGCATGGAGTCATGAAATAACCGAGCAACTAGAAACTTCTCAATTTTAAAGAATAAAATCAAGTATTTTTTTTATTCCAGTTCCTTTTTCGATTAGAAACAATCACGTCTATAAATGGATTCTTCTACCATGCCAAACAATTTTTGAAGTGCTTTGAATTGCCTAACAACTCAGAATTTGATAATGTTCTCTTAAAAGAATTCCTTCGGTATCGAAGATAAGTATGGAAGATGTACGACCCCTCAATATGTTATATCTTTTATTTTTCTGATGAAGAAAAAAGGAAGACTATTTTTTTATTTTTATGTTTTATTTACGTTTTTTAAGTTTAATTTATAACTCAATTTATTTTTTTAACAATAGTTATGTGATTCTTTTTTTTTTAAAAGCTTGTAATTTTTTATAAAAGGCACACGCGCGTGGATAGAGACTATTAACATTTATAGATACCAGAGCAATAAGGAGTCATATGTAACGAAGCTTAATAAAGAATCATAGATATAAGAATCTAGATGTACCTTATAAATACGAAGATTATTTCGAGAATGAGTATGAGATTAATGAATACGTAGAATTGATCTAGTAGTTGAACTTTGAGAGAAGAAAGAAATTTGTCACGATCCAATTCCAATCATAGGCTGTGATGGCACCTAACGGTGCCGTTAGACAAGCTAACGGTGAACCTTCCACTTAGTTATCCATTTTAACTTTTAAACAAACTTGTCATGACCCAATTCCCAGCATAGGTCGTGATGGCGCCCAACGGTACTGTTAGGCAAGCCAACAGTGAACCTCCAACTCAGTTATCCATTTTTAACTTTTAAACTCAGGAAATTTCATTATGTAAATGGAATTTAATTTACAAATCGTGGAACAAGTACATTCCTCCTTACCAAGTCACAAAGTATGAATAAAAACATAAGCGCAGTAATAATAATAATAACATCACAGACAACCATAGACATCCACTAGAACTCCCAAAACCCGATGTCACAAATGCATGAGCAATTTAGTAGAATATACAAAACTGCTATAGCTACTGTCTGAAATTAAAAGAGACAGAAATATAAACATGACAAGAAGGAGACTCCGGGTGCTGCTGATCGAAACATGGAGAGCAACTAACCACTAAGTATGCGGGTAGTAAGTCTACGCGTCCGAATGACCACCTGAAGTACCTATTTTAGTACCTGCACAATTAGTGCAGAAGTATAGTATGAATACGTAAATCAACGCGTACTCAGTAAGTACCTAGTCTAACCTCGAATAAGTAGTGACGAATGATTGACTTTGACCTTACTAGCGGTCAATGAATAAGATACATAAAGTAGACAGGTATAAAAAGCAACAAGTAGCAACGAGACAGATAAATATAAATAATAAAATTTTCAGACAAGAATTATTACAAAATCATTAAATACCATACCTTCCTCGAAGGCACAAAATCATTTGATACCAATACTAAATCAAATCTCAAGTACTACGCATGAGCCTGCCGAGGTAAATGCCCCGATCTCATAAGAATGGTGTTACACAATACCGCCGAGGCTAATGACCCGATCCCATAAGAGTAACTCAAAATCTTGCGGAGGCAAACGGTTCGATCCCATAAGAGCAATTTACAATCCTGCCGAGACGAAAGGACTGACCCCATAAGAGTAGAGTAACTCTCTCACTCATGAAGATACATGGGAGTCGAGAAGACACAGAACTACCATTCATTAAATATTTTACAAAATCCAAAGTAAGAGACTCGGTTAATGTATTTATTCTTGTCTCAATCTCAGTTATAAATTCAAATAATCAAACAAATACATTTAATTCAAATACTACATTTAAGGCGTGATGCGGATATAGGTCTACCTGGACACAAATATGAATCTAGCTACACTCGGACTCTCATAGTCTCGTACGTACGTAGCACTCATAATAATTAGCACACAACAATTAAAATACCTACGGGGATAATTCCTTCTTACAAGGTTAGGCAAAAGACCTACGTCGCTTTCAAGCCCTCTACTCGGCTCTCAAACCTCCCTAGACGCCTCAAATAAACACCGAGCAACCTGAAACTAATCAAAGGATATATAAACCAATCAATGTATACTAAAAAGCTCATTATTCAACTATTAGATTAATTTTACAACCCAAATTGAAAGGTCAACAAAAGTCATCTCTGAGCCCACGTGCCAGTATTCCAGAAATTTTCGAAGATAAATATTACACATGGTATTATGAACTCAAATATATAACTTATTCCCAATTCCCTAATCAATCTCGTGGACAAATCTCATTTTTAATAAACCCTAAGTTCCATAATAAAAATTCCAAAATTTTATAAATTTCTATGTTAAAATCTACCCATAATCTATGTATTTAACTCATAATTTGTAGAAATCGTCTATCTTATGATGCTTGGTGAAAATCCCCCTTAAGAAAGCTCCAAAATCGCCCAAGCCTAATGAAAAATAAGGAAAATGAGCTTAAGTCCCGTATTAAAAATCATGTTCCGCAACGGGATTCCTTCATCGCGATCGTGGAAAGCTCCTTGGGATCGCGAAGACCAAACTGCCTCAACCTAGATTTTCCTCTTTGCGATCATGACACCCAGGTCGTGTTCGCGATGCACACGCCCCCAGCCTCCCACGTTCGAAGTCCCACAACTGCGTTCGTGAAGGCTAAATGCCTTGCAGCTTCCCCCCGCTTCAGCCTTCTACGTGTTCGCGAAGGTAGCTCTGCGTTCGCAAAATGAGGAGCCGGGTCCTACATCACTTTCGCGGGGCCCTCCTCGCATTCGCGAAGAGCAAACCTCTGGCCCCTTCTCCAGCCTCCTTTTCGATCGCGAAACACCCTTCGCAATCTCGAAGCAAACCAGCAGACCACCAAACCAGCAAAATCTGCCAATTTCAACTTTGCTCTGGGTGGCCCGAAACTCACCCGAACCACCAGGGACCCCGTCTAAATATACAAACAAGTCCATAAACATACTACAGACCTGCTCAAATTTTCGGAATACGTAAAATAATATCGAAACCAAGAATCGCACCTCAAAACCAAATAAATCAACTTTTAAACTTCAAACTTCTTCCAACTAACTCCGAACACGACGAATCATACTTAGACAACTCGGAATGACGCTAAAGTTTACGCACAAGTCACAAATCACTATATGAACCTATTCCAATGCTCGAAATCCCAAACAGACATTGATAACACTAAAGTATACTTCAAATCAAACTTGGAAAACTCTAAAACCTTCGAGATGCACCTTTCAACAATAAACGCCAAAACGCTCTCCGTCCATCCAAAACTCGATCAGAACATACGCCCAGGTCCAAAATTATCATACAAACCTATTGTAACCTTCAAATTCCGATTCCAAGGTCGTTTACTTATATGTTGATTCAAGTCAAACGTGGTCACCTTAGGCCACTATTGTGGAACTAGGTATTCCGAATCCAACCCGAATCCTTTCAAAACCAAACCAACCATCCCCGCAAGTTATAAAACATGAATAGCACATACAAGAAGTCTTAAATAGGGAAATGCGGATCTAGAAAGAAAAACGACCGATCGAGTTGTTACAAAATTATACAAATTCCATTAAAACTAGATGTAGTCGAACATAGAACGTCTAATAAATAACTATTAGGAAATGACTTCCTTAAGTTATTTGACCATATATAATTACAGAAAATAACTTAGAACCTACATACGATGGAAGGATAATTAAAGTGCCTAGAGCTAGTTAAAATAATACAGAATAAAATTATCTTTCATGTAGAAGTAGAAAACAAAGGAAGAGTACACCATGTATATACACAGGCAGAAGCGTACCCAGAATTTAAGTGTGATGAGGGCACCCTTGTCTTTAAATATGTCAATTATTAGCGACAAAAGTTTGACATATAACCTTTTAATTATGATAACTTATCAATAAAACATAAACAAGAAGAGAAAGCAACATATAGTGAGAGATTACTTCGCAAAATGAGGGCTACATGAAGAGAATGCTTTGAATTAAGACTATTTCAAACTTCATGATTTCTAATTTTAAAAATAAGAATCATTGATCAAAATAGGATGTTCGATCTTCAAAAATTATCAAAACTTACTCACATTAAACTAAGATTAATTAGGGATATGTTTAACGGGGCACACGCCAACACGCTGCACGTGTGCCCTATAGATGTTCAACTATTCTGTTTATTCATATTGTGTGTAGTGTGTACGCTAGGTTATATGATACATTGGATAAGGCAGATTATTAGAGAAGAGTCCTATAACTACACAAAACAAGTTACCAAGATTATGCAAATAGCTATGCAGCAATCCTATGATACTCTGACAACACGAATAAAATCATCGTCAATAGTTTTATACTATGAGTTAATCTTTTTCTTTCTTGTTTTCCTTGAGATTGGGGTTCACACACTTAATTATTTACCTAATTATTAGCATACACTTAGGAAATTGTTTTAAGAAAGTAAAAAAAGGAAAAGAGAACAAAGTGAATAATTAGATCTTGATGATTAATTTTCCTACTGCTATACCAATCTATATAGAGAAATTATGAAGACATATAGCTACTATTATATTTAGTTATATATATTTGATATGAACAGAATATTTTATACAAATTAAAAAAAAACGAAAGGAAACTTATAGAACACTTTAAGGAGGAAAATAAGAAAGGTTAAGTAACAAAACGCGATGATTCACATAATGATAAAAACGAAGCAATATTGAAGGCAAAAAAAATCTCTGGATTAAACTGAACCATCAGAATATATATAGTTTCTAAGAGTAGTTGTCCCAACACATAAGCATAGTTATACAAACCCTCATAATATAGAGCTTCCCCTCTGTTGTTTCACCATTCTTTTTACCGTGGCAAATCTCAGCAGCTTCATCATTCTTCCCTCTTGATGTAACGACCCGACTGGTCGTTTTGGGTATCTGCACTTTGCTCGGCATTTTGAGGGCTCGAGTAGCTCCGCATGATGTATTATGACTTGCGTAAATCGTCAGTATTGATTTTCAAGTTATTCGGAATCAATTTGGGGGAATGAACTTCAAGATTTAAGTTCTAAGTTGGAAGAGTTGATCAAGTTTGACTTTTTGGCAATTGACCTCGTAATGGAGTTTCGTCAGTTCCGTCAGCTTCGTTGGGTGATTTCGGACTTAGGAGCGCGTCCGGATTGTAATTTGGAAGTCCATAGTGAAATTAGTCATGAATTGGTGAAAGTTGGATTTTTGGGAAGTTTGACAAGGAGTGGACTTTTTGATATCGGGGTCGGATTCCGATTCCAGAAGTTGGAATTGGTCCGTAATGTCAAATGTGACTTGTGTGCGAATTTCGAGGTCAATAGGAGGTGATTTGATAGGTTCCGGCATAGGTTGTGGAAGTTGAAGTTTCAAAGTTCATTGATTTCGGCTTGAGGTGTGATTCATCGTATCAAGGTTGTCATGTGTGATTTGAAGCTTCGAGTAGGTTCATCTTGTCATATGGAACTTATATGCAAAGTTTGGTGCCATTCAGAGTTGATTTGATAGGGTTCAGATGCTCGGATGTGATTCTAGAAGTTCTTGAAGTTTAATTTGATTTGCATGCATTTTGGCGTCTGATTCGTGGTTTTAGAAGTTATTTTGATGATTTGAGCGGCGAGCAAGTTCGTGTTATGTTTTTAGACTTGTGTGCATATTTGGTTTGGATCCCCGAGGACTCGGACAAGTTTCGGATTGGTTTCGAAATGTTTTTGCATAGTTTTTAATTGCTGGTTTCGGTATCTTCGCATTTGCGAAGTTTTGATCGCAAATACGGCCATCGTATTTGCGAAGCCTGGGCGACAGGGCAGTTTTCGCATTTGCGAAGAACCAGCCGCATTTGCAAAGGCAGGTCTTCGCATTTGCGAAGTTTTTGTCGCAAATGCGACCTCAGCAGGCATCCTTCAAGTTCGCAATTGCGATGTATTTTTTTTGCAATTGCGGGTTCGCAATCTGTCGCAAATGCGACATCTGAAACCTGTTAAGTGCTGAGAATTCCGAGTTTTTGCTTCATTTTTCAAATTTTCGAACCCTAGCTCCGAGGTGAGGCAATTTTGAGAGGGGATTTTCATGCCAAATCATTGGTTAAGTATCTTTAATCAATTTCCAACTATATTTCATGATTTTATACAAGATTTAACATCAGAGACCTACCCTTGGACCCGGGTTTTGACCGGGGGGCCCGAGGTTTGACTTTTATTAACTTTTTAGAAATTGAATAAAAACTATAGCTTTATTAATTGAAATTATTTTCTCTTGCATTGTGTGGTGTATTCAAGCCGTCATTGGCTAGATTGAGTCGAGCGGAAGCGAATTCGTAGAGAAAAAGGCTAAATTGAGTGTTGGATTAGCCAAATTGAGGTAAGTGTTTTGCCTAGCTTTTTTGAAGGAATTTTTCCTGCTATTTGTCATTGTTTGCTACATGCGGGGGTGATACATATATGAGATGACGAGCGTATATGTATGTGCCAGGGTTAATCATGCTCGGGGGGTGGATTATGTTATATTTGTGTTTGTAGAATTTATTGACATTCTGCTTAATGCCTTGTTTGACTCTTGGATACTATGGACATAATATTAAATGATAGATATCAAGACTTAGTTTGTTACAACTTGATCAAACTTGATGGAAATTGTAAGAATACATTGATGTGTCTAATTCGGTCATCTCTATGCGAAATCATTACTGCATTACTACAATCAAATTTCTTGAGATGCTAGGCTCTATACTTGTGTTGTGGATCATTTGTGAGATTCGTGGAAGTATTTGAATAATACGGTTCTTGAGGGTTGTTGAACCATTGTTGACTTGGAAAGTTGTGATTTGGAATGTGTTTGGAATATCCGTTTAAGCACTCTCCTTGATGTTATTTGTGCTTCCTGCCTTATTTTTCATTGATACTCATATGCTTGGTGAGAAAGAGTGTAAAGCATGAAGGGTGATGTCATGCCATTGTTTATACATTATCACGTGAGGGAGAGTATAAAAGCACGAAGGGTGATGCCATGTCATATTATTGAGAGTAAAAGCACGAAGGGTGATGCCGTGCCATATTATTAAGAGTAAAAGCACGAAGGGTGATGTGCCATATTATTGAGAGTAAAAGCACGAAGGGTGATGCCGTGCCATATTATTGAGAGTAAAAGCACGAAGGTTGATGCCGTGCCATATTATTTGAGAGTAAAAACACGAAGGGTGATGCCATGCCATTTCATTTGTATTGTTATGTTTGTATGTTATGGTGAGGTCATGGCACGAAGGGTGTTTCCGTGCAGGTGAGTGATCTCTGCCAACTCCACACTACCATAAAGTAGGAAGAGATGGTTGCAATAGCTTTTACCCGATATGAGGGTCGGGATCGAATTCCTTAGAGAGCTAGAAATTGGAACTGGGTATCCATCTAGGCTAGAGTCGTGTAACTGTTCTAAATGTCACTTCCAATATTTTTGGGTTTTTCAATTATAAACTACTATTATCAAAATACTAATTGAAACTAGATTATGCCACGAAATAATTGCTAAGGTTGTATCTAATGGGAAGAAGGGCACTAGGGTCGTGACATCACCTAGGTGGCTAATTGACGGGTAGATGCTACTAAGGTTCGATTGACATAATTGGGTCTTATGCTATAACCGTTGCACAATTTTACCCACTCTCACACCTCTCGGTAGAGAGAGTGATTTTGCCCACTTGACTCTCTCGAGACCAAATGGGTAGGCAAATTAGGTCAAGCAACTAGGGTTCAAGTAGGGTGATTACTCTCTCGAGGTTTAACCCGTTAATTGGGACTATCATTTCTCATGAGTCCATCCCAATTCCTTGTTGGGTCAATTTTGGAGACTTAGACTCTCTTTCTCAAGAAGAGTCAAATCCACAAAGCACAAATCAGTGTTTGCAACCACCAATTTATAGATTAAAACATAAAATCAACCCAAATAGCAAACACCCATAGTCAATCTAACCCTAGACAACACCCATCCATTACCCACACTAGGGTTGAGCCACAACCCTAGCTAATGGGTTTAGCTACTCATGCTTGAAGGAGAAAACGAAGAAATAGATGAAGAACAAGACATATTAATTAAATACTAAATTAAAGTACAAGAATCTATCATTAATTTGAAGCTAAGATGCCAAAAATGGCTACAAAATGAGTCTCACGAGTGCATCTCAAAATCTGGAAATAACTGATTACCTAAAAATGGTAAAATGTTCTATTTATACTAGGATGGAAAAACTGGACAAAAATACCCCTGCGGGGTCAGTGCGGGCCGCATGAAATGGACCACGGCCGCGGAGGCAGCTGGCGCGGTCCGCACAATCACGACCGCGGACCGCATGGCTTGGACTTGGCATAATTCCATCTCTCTGAATCTCTTGTCCGCGGACCGCACAAAAAGGTAGTGCGGCCGCAGAGCCTTCACCGCGGACCGCGCTATGTGTACCGCGACCGCGTCGCCTGAAGCCTGGTTTTGCCAACTCTCTGAACCATCTAGTGCGTCCGCATTCGGCTTTGTGCAGTCCGCACTAGGCTTGTTTGCCCTCAGTTTACTTGGTCTTTGATACTTGAGCAGGTTTCACTACTTTTGAGTCGATCCTTGACATTTCATCACTTTGTCGATCAAACCTGCAATCAAGCACAACTTATGAGCCTTTTGGGACTATTTTGTAACAATTTATATTCAAAGCATATGCAAGTAGGAGCATAAAACACGTTAAAATCCCTACTTATCAACTCCCCCAAACTTAAGCCTTTGCTTGTCCTCAAGCAAACAAAATAAGACCCATCCCTTAAGGTAAAATCCAAGAATTTCCAGCTATCCTAGAGTAACCTCAACAAGCATCAATTGGGACTAACAATTGCCCTCAATACGAATGAATCATCAACAACATTTAAACTTTGAAAAACCATGGATCAAGTGTGACACAAGAGCATCAAGAGTTGACTCATTACATCAAAGAACTCTCTCAATTACTTTGGTCGCTGTGGAACACAAACTCACCCATCCTCAACTTTTCCTAAGCAAACCTCACCTTTTAGAGTATTGACACACAAATCGAGGTTAATGGGAATTCACTCATCTCTCTCAAGAAAAAGGTCACAAGTCCGGCTCTAGGTACCATATGCTTGCCCCTTATGTAAGTATCCACTAATGTAAGCTTCATTCAACTCAAGATCATATAGGGCTTTTTGTGGAGTCATTGTGAAGGCTTTTGGTTCAGGGTAAGAAATGTTTTGGTCTAAGTGGATTCCATCTTCCCTTAAGCACTTCTTTTGATTCATTTGGCACAATTCACTTGACTCTTTGAGTCATTTCACCTCTTTCCAAGGGGTTAGAGAGATACATTGTCACTCTTTCTTATGCATTTCAAACCTTTTTCTCTTTTTTTTTTCAACTTTCCACACCTTTCTTTCTTTTTCACTGCTTTTCTTGAATCCCTTTTTATTCTTTTCTACATTGAACTTTCTTTTTGTCTTTTTGCTTTTCTTTCTTTTCATTGCCTTTCCTTTTCTTCACGTTTGTGCCTTTTTACCACTTTGTTGCACTCCTCGTCTCTCCCCCCAAACTTATACTTTTTCCATGTGCTCAAGGAAAGATCGGGTGCCAAGAGAGGGTATCTTTTAGAACAGGTATAGGCTTGTAACATGGTTCTTGAAAGAAAAAGGTTTAAGGCTCAAAAGGGTTAACTAGGGATCATATCATTGGTAGGCTATAGAATTTGTTCACTATAATTTGGATCAAGGAGAGCCTATAATCACTTCTCAAGTCAAATTTCACTTAAGATTTCGCCTCAACAAACATTCAGGGCAAGTTCTAGACCAATGGCTCGGGACTTGGACTCGCAATTCGATTTCTCACCATACAAACTCAAGGATTGCTAAAGATAAAGAGTCGGGGGCCCACAACAACCTTAGACACGATTGAGCACACAATAGTCCGAAAGATCACATGATGATTGTTTGGTCAACTCAAGAGTCTCAAGGTCGCTACTTTCACCATCCTAAACACAACTACTTGTCTTTGACCATAGGATCAAAGGCAAATGTGTTAGGCCCAAGTGAAGCTTTGCTTGAGGTACTCTTAACTATAAACTACCAAAAAAACAAAGAAAAAACAAAAACGGACTCAAACCCTTAAGAAGGTTGTCACGCCATCTATCATTGGGAAGAGCCACCCGGTTCACACAATACTCCACCTTTGGAAAGAACCGTCGCATTAAGAAAACCAAAAGCTTATTAAAAGCGTCAAAACAAAACAAAAAGCTACGAGCCTATATAAGAAGCTAAAAACGAATTTTTTTTATGAAAAATAGAAAATAGAATGAATATGTACAAACGGGGAATGAATATACAACGGGGGACGAATATATACAATAATGTAACTTTATATACAGAACAAAAGGAAGATAAAAAGTATGATGAAAGTAACTAAATGTAAAGTTATATACAGACCAAATGAAAAATCAAGAAAGCATAAAATATTATCAATATTTACAGTCATCCAAAAATGAAGGGCGCACCCCCTCGAATAATAGCTGGCATTGTCCCCAATGCCAACTAGTCTAAATAAGCACCAAAAAGAGAGAAAAAGGATATAGATGACTCCCTAAGACGTGTCCGTCTGCATGGGATCATGAATTGTCCCCAGGTCCTCTGTATGCGCGGGCACCTCAGACTGGTTCCTGGTCTCCTGCTGCTCGGCTGCTGGGGTTGGGGCCTGGACCTGGACAGGCTGAATATCAGGGGCATCCTGTGGCTGACTGGAGGAGGCCTCCGGTGGGTCTGCCAACTGGATGATCGCCTCATCTGCACTAGGGAGCTTCCTCTTCTTCCTAGGAAGCCTCTGTGTCTGCTCCTGCTGTGGCTCTGCTGCTCCTGCTGCTGCTGGAGCTGGATCCTCAAATAGCAAGTCTAAGGGCAACTGGTCTGCCTTCAGCTTGTCCACCTCTGCTCGAAGCTCCTTCACAGACTCCTTGGAAGCCCGTGTTTTGCGCAGTTTCCTGTGCTCCCTGGCAAGCTCCTTCAGAGCCATGCCGTGTGAATCCACTGCCTTAGACAAGGCATCCTGAGTACTGATGATCTTTTCCTGGTTTTCCAGGATCTTCTTCAATGTGTCCTCAATGGACTGTGGAATCTGTACTGGCTGTGGTGCTGACTGAGCCGCAATGGTGGAAGACAGTGTAGACAACTTGGATGACGCAGCTGACATCCAGTTGTTCAAGCTGAAGTGCCTGGCTTAGCTGGTGGGCAGTGATAGGATGGGCCCGGGAAGATGGAATCCCCGGGCCAGCTGAAGTAGAAGGACCAGCAGTAGTGGAAGGTCCCGGAGGCAACTCAACAGTGGTAGAGGCAGGCTCAGTGGAGTGCTCTACCGCAACCGTCTCTTCAGACTGGCTAGTTGGAGCAGAGGCAGGCGGCTTGTAATTCTTGTCCTTGGGGTTGTCTGGCCCCTTCAAGCTGTACCATGAAAACAGAGCCACAGGGTTAACCTTGATATCAAAATCTCTCTTCTCCACCTTTAGGTCCCGGAAATACATAGTGAGGGTGTTGGGAAAAAGGATAGTTCCAGTCATGCTCAACCCCCACTGCAGAAATGACACGGGACATCACATTGCCTACGTTGATAGGATAGCCCACCATAATAGATGCAACAAGAACAGCCCGGGCAAGTGGAGTAGTCTGATCATGGGTAATGGGGTCAAGCCGACTGCATACAAACGTCAACCACCCCCTAGCCTCAAAGATAAAGGTCTTCCGAAATATTTTGGTCCCTGCTTGCAACCACTCTGGAACAGTACCCGGGATTGCCAGGTATGAAGCTAACCACGGACGAACCTCTTCGCCCATTGCCAACTTTTCATTGTAAAGGGTCTCATCTTCGTCATCGAACCCCAAGTATTCATTAAGTGCCTTCCAAGTAAATACCACCTTTTTGTTCCGCACTTTGGTCACTTTAGTGCCCTTCAAGATGTGGGCCACATTGCTATAGAACTCCTTGACCATGTGCTCATTTGCCTTTACACATTCACTGTGAAAATGCGCCCAACCCACTCGAGTGTGAAACTGTCTATGCGCATTTGTGTAGGGGAAGAAGGTCTCGCTCAATAAAACTCCTCTCAAGAATCAGCTTTCGTATTGGCCACCATTCCCTAAACTTGTGGAACGCTACCTGACTGACAAACCTATCCTCCCAAGCTGTGGGATTTCTAGTTCGGTCAACACCCCCAACCTGAGGTTCACCACCCCCCTGTACCTCCTCCTCGTTTCCTTCTGCACTCTCCCCAGACAAAGAAGCTGTGGGGGAGGTGGAGTAGTCCCCACTACCAGATGCCGAGCCCTTAGATGACTCATGCACAACATTGATTGGCTGTCGGAGAGTGGGTGATGGGGGATGAGTATCATCAGTCAATCGAAGGTCGGTGACGATATGAGTTGGGACTGAGTCTGAGGAGATATCTTGAGAGTGCACATACTCACTCCCCGAGGAATGGGAAGCAACTCTATCTGCGGCTTTTATCAGCTTGCGAGTTTGTTTTATGTTTTTCCGAGACTGGGGAGTGAGTTTGACTACTCTCTTTCCTTTGCCCCCTCGGGAGGAATCACCTCTCCCGGGTTTTTTTGTTCCTTTGCCACCTTGTTGTCTTACCATTATCTGCAATTACACATATCTAGCTTTGTTAGTATCAGCACAGGCAGTGAATCAGTTGTGGAAAATGAATTGCAAAACAGAAGCCAACAGTTGCAGAAAAAGGTTGCAGAAACAGTGGACTGCGACCTGCACAAAAAGGAGTGCGGCCGCACAGGAGGCACCGCGGTCCGCATAAAAGCCACCGCGGTCCGCATTGGGGCAGGGTCTAGAAAACCACCTCTCTGAATCTCCCCACCGCGGACCGCACAAAGTGGTATCGCAGCCGCGGTGGGCCAGCGCGGACCGCACAAAATGCAATGCGGCCGCGCTGGGCACAGTTCAACTTTTCAGATTAGAAGCACCGCAGTCCGCACAAAGTTCTACTGCGGACCGCATCAGGGCACCGCGGACTGCACTAAAGTGACCGCGGTCCATGAAGAGTGCTAAGTCAAGGCACTGAGTTAGGGTTTCTAATTTTTGGAATATTGTTCAAGTTTTTACCTAGAGTTTGTCCCTACTCATTTACCCAGTTCAACAAGTTCACCAAACACACAAAAACCAACACTTACACTAACCTAAGCTAACAATTAAAGACAAGTGGGAATCTGAAGAAGCTATGGGCTACTGGGCATGAAAATAAAATGAAATTATAAAATTAAACAAACAAAAATGGATGAAATGTTACCAGATATTGATAAGGAGTGAAGACACAGTGCAAATAAGCTATTACGCAGAAAGGAGAAGATGAACATTGATTTTTAGTCTCTGAGAGTTTAGGGTTCGAAAAGGGTAAAAGGAGACCCTTGAGGTCTATTTATAGAAAAAGGTGTGGGACCCAGTCTTACCTACCAGCGCGGCCGCACAAAATGGACCGCGAACCGCGCTGGGTTTGTTCAGAAGAAGCTTGAGAAGGCAACCTCCGCGGTCCGCACAAAGCAGACCGCGACCGCGGAGGTCCACCGCGGACCACACTAAATGGGATGCGGCTGTGGTGGCAAACTTCAGAGAGCACCTCACTTGGTTTTCACTAGTGCGGACCGCACAAAGTGCAATGCGGCCGCACTGGCAAGTTCAGAGACTGTTCAATTTTCCCAAAATGTTTTTCACTGCATCAACACAATCCCTGCAACATCTCACAACCAATTAGTCCAAAAATCAAACCTAAACTACAAAGAAAATCAAAGAAAACAAGAAGAAAAAGACATGGCCTCCCAAGAAGCGCCTGATTTAACGTCGCGGCACGACGCGGGTTACCATCTCATCATTTCAAATGAACAACAGCCACCACACAGCTATCATCAAACTTCCCAAGATAATGCTTGAAACGGTGCCCATTCACCCTAAAGACTTCACCACTTTTGTTCTTCAAATCTAGAGCACCAAACGAGGTCACACATACAACTTCAAATGGTCCACTCCACTTTGATTTCAGCTTTCCTGGAAACAACTTTAGACGAGAATTGAACAAGAGGACCAAATCACCAACTTTGAACTCCTTTCCACGAGCATATTTGTCATGAAGGTACTTCATCTTGTCCTTATACAAGGACGAACTAGAGTATGCATGGAACCGGAATTCATCAAGTTCATTGAGGTGTTCAACACGAAGATTGGCCGCAACATCCCACTCAAGATTAAGCTTCCTCAAGGCCCACATGGCCTTATGTTCCAACTCCACTGGTAGATGACATGCTTTCACAAACACCAACCGGTACAGTGACATACCAATCGGGGTCTTGTAAGCGGTCCGGTAAGCCCATAGAGCATCATCCAACTTTTTAGACCACTCGGTCCTATTGGCATTTACGGTCTTGGACAAAATACTCTTGATCTCCCTGTTAGACACTTCTACCTGGCCACTTGATTGAGGATGATAAGGTGTAGAGACTTTGTGGTTGATACCATACTTGGATAGCAAGGTATCAAAAGCTCTATTACAAAAGTGCGATCCTCCATCACTAATGATTGCCCGGGGTGTACCAAACCTTGTGAAAATGCTTTTCTTTATAAATGACACTACACTCCTAGCTTCATTGTTTGGCAAGGCCACGGCCTCAACCCATTTTGACACATAATCAACCGCTACAAGAATGTAAGTGTTCCCACACGAGCTAACAAAAGGGCCCATAAAATTGATACCCCATACATCAAAGATATCAACTTCGAGGATTGTGTTCAGAGGCATCTCATCTTTCTTGGAAATCCCGCTCGCTCGTTTACATTGATCACATCTTTTCACTAAATCACTTGCATCTTTGAACAAGGTTGGCCAATAGAAACCACAACTCAAAACTTTCGAAGCCGTCCTCACCCCTCCATGATGGCCACCATAAGGGGAGGAATGACAAGCCTCCAAAATACTCAATTGCTCTCCCTCCGGGACACACCTTTGAATCACACCATCCGTGCAAATCTTAAATAAGTATGGCTCATCCCAATAGAAGTCCAGACCATCCCGTTTGAGCTTCTTCCTTTGGTTAGAAGAGAGCTCACCCGGGATGATGCCAGTTACAATGAAATTAGCAATATCCGCAAACCATGGCATATCAAACATTGACACAGAAAGTAGTTGCTCATCGGGGAATGTATCATTGATTTCCAAGCCATGATATGGCCTTCCTTCCTCTTCCAAGCGGGACAAATTATCCGCAACTTGGTTCTCACTACCTTTCCGGTCCACTATTTCCAAATCAAACTTTTGAAGAAGTAATACCCATCTCATCAATCTTGCCTTGGAATCTTTTTGGTCATCAAATACCTAAGGGCGGCATGGTCGGTGTGCACTATGACTTTGGCCCCCATAAGATATGGCCGAAATTTTTCCATGGCGAAAAAAATAGCCAACAATTCCTTATCCGTCACCGTGTAGTTCCGTTGAGCTTCATTCATAGTCTTGCTTGCATAGTACACGGGATGAAACATTTTGCTCACTCGTTGGCCCAACACCGCTCCAACCGCAACGTCACTTGCATCGCACATTAGTTCGAAGGGAAAACTCCAATTGGGTGCGGTAATGATCGGGGTGGTAGTCAACTTGTGTCTTAAAAGTTCAAAGGCCTCCATGCATTTTTCATCAAAAACAAACTTAGCATCTTTCTCTAGCAACTTGCAAAGGGGATTTACAACCTTCGAGAAATCTTTGGTAAACCGCCGGTAGAACCCGGCATGCCCAAGGAAACTCCTCACCCCTTTGACAGAAGTGGGGGGAGGAAGTCTCGAAATCATCTCGATTTTAGCCTTGTCTACCTCAATCCCATGCTTAGAAATCTTGTGACCCAACACTATACCTTCTTCAACCATAAAATGGCATATTTTCCCAATTGAGAACGAGATTAGTTTCTTCATATCGGGCCAAGACTCTATCCAAATTTCCTAAACACTCTTCAAAGGAATCACCAACCGCACTAAAATCATCCATAAAGACCTCCAATATGTCTTCCACCATGTCGGTGAAAATAGCCATCATGCATCGTTGGAAGGTCAGAGCATTGCACAACCCGAACGGCATCCGAGAAAAAGCAAATGTACCATATGGGCATGTGAAAGTGGTCTTCTCTTGGTCCTCCGGAGCAATTAAGATTTGATTATAACCCGAATATCCATCCAAAAAGCAATAAAAGGCTCGCCCCGTTAGACGGTCAAGCATTTGGTCAAGGAATGTGTAACGACCCGGCCGATTGTTTTTGGAATTTACACCCCGATCCCCCATTAACTACTTCCCCTAAGTTCATTTCTGCTATTTTGGTTTGCCGGGACGTTCGGTGTTGGGATTCGGAGTGTTTTGGGACACTTAGTCCCTAAATGAGAGCTTAAGAGTTGAAAAATTATCCGTAATCGGGACAGTGTGAAGACGACCTCGGAATGGAAATCCGATGGTTCCGTTAGCTCCGTTAGGTGATTTCGGGGTTGGGAACGTGTTCGGAATGTATTTTGGAGGCTCGTAGCTCATTTAGGCTTGAAATGCCGAAGTTTGAATTTTTGAAGTTTCCGGTCCGATAGTGAGTTTTTGATCCGAGGATCGGATTTGAATTCCGGAAGTTGCAATAGCTCCGTCATGTCATTTGGGATGTGTGTGCAAAATTTCAGGTCATTCGGGCGAGGTTTGGTTAGGTTTTTGATCGAAAGTGTGTTTTATTGGAATTTGAAATTCTTAGGCTTGAATCTTTGATTTAATCGGACTTCTGGTGTTGTATTAGGTGTTTTAAGGATTGGTACAAGTTCGAATAAGGTATTAGGTGGTATTGGTGCTTTTGGTTGAGGTTCCGGGGGCCTCGGGATGATTTCGGGTGGTTAACGGAGAAATTTCTAAGTAATTGCTGCAGCTGGTATTTTTCTTTCTGGTATTTTTGCTTCTGCGGCTTGGGAACCGCAAAAGCGGAGCCGTAGAAGCAGCCTTGGACGTCGCAGAAGCGGCTTGTGCCCCCTTCCTCGGAAGCCGCAGAAGCGGTGCCACTAACGCAGAAGCGGAGCCGCAGAAGCGGCCCAGCTATCGCAGATGCGGTCCTATCCCTTTTAATGAAAACCGCAAAAGCAGTTGGCTTTCCGCTTAAGCGGGACCGCAGAAGCGGTCCCTTGTCCGCAGAAGCGGAAATGACTGTTCAGAAATATCAATTTCGAGGGTTTAATTTCATAAGTTTGAAAATCGATTGAGAGCTCGGGAGAGGGCGATTTTGAGTGGGTTTTGAAGAGAAAATCATTAGATAACGTTTCCTTGATCCCTTTTCGTTATATTTCATCATCATATAGTTAAATCCACCATTAGAATTCGAATTCAAGGTCAAAATTGGGGAAAATTGGAAGAAACTTCATAGACCTAATTAATGAGTTTTGAGTGGGCAATTAACCTCCGATTTGGGAGATTTTTATATGGTTAGACTCGTGAGGGTACGAGGGTTCTGAAAATGTGAAAATTATTCGATTTTGAGACGTAGGTCTGAGGGCATTTTGGTCATTTTACCTATTTTTGCGCCCTAGCTATAAATTTATTAGCAGAATCAGTTGTTTGCAATATTAGTTACGATATGTAATTGAATTGAATAGATTTGGGCCATTTGGAGTCGGATACTCGTGGCAAAGGCGTAGTTTCCATTGATATTGAGCCGGTTCGAGGTAAGTGGCTTGTCTAACCTTGTGTGGGGGACTTTTCCCCTTAGGATTGTTTTCTTGATATTTGAGTGCCTTGTACGTGAGGTGACGAGCGCGTACTTGAGCCGATTGATGAAAATCCGATTTTCACTTAAGTTGTTGATATTTAGCTTTCTTTCCTACTTGCCTTACCCTACTTGAAATTATACTTGTGCTAGATTTGGAAAGCATGTTTAGCTGACTTAACTGCCTAATTGCTTAAGTTGTTTGACTATACTACGTGAAGCATGCTAGGCTAATTCTATCTGTTGCTCTGTCTTTCGTACTTTATCCCTTGGTTTGTTTCTGGCTGTGGTTGCGCATTTGCATTGGGACTACGGATGTGGGATTCCGGTAGCTTCCCCCTCTGTTTGTTTACTTTGGGACTACGGGTTCGATTCCCGGTAGATCCCCCTGCACTTTTACTTTAGGGATGCGGGTTAGATTCCCGATAGACCCCCCTGCATTTGAATAGTTGGACTATGGGACGGTATCCCGGAAGATCCTTCGGTTTGGTATATGAGTTGGACTACGGGACGGTATCCCGGGAGATCCACTGGACAGTTGAGGAAAGGGCTACAGGACGGTATCCTGGGAGACCCTCATTGTTATCATTGGTATTGAGTTGTATTTACTCTGTGTTTGCTCTGTCCTTTTGTGGTTGTTATTGTCTCGTTGACCTGCCTTATTTCACTGCTGTATTTATTATTTCTGTCAGATTATCATACTGTTAATTATTGTTATTACTATGTTTTGTCTCAGTATGGCCCTGACCTTCCTCGTCACTACCCAACCGAGGTTAGGCTTGGCACTTACTGAGTACCGCTGTGGTGTACTCATGCCCTTCCTGCGCATGTTTTTCATGTGCAGGTCATCCAGGTACCTCTACTCAGGCGCACTATCAGTGAGGCAGGAGGACTACGGAGACTTCGAGGTAGATCTGCTGCGTCCCCAGACTGACGAGTCTCCCTCTTACTCTATCTCTAGTACTTAGTTTTTCTTCTTCCGGTTGTTAGATAATCTGGAGTTTGGAGCCTTTACTTTTTGCTTCTGTAGCCTGTGTTGCCCGTGAGTTTTCGGGTTTTGGGGATTATTTTGAACTTGTGATATTGAGTTGTACATGCCGAGCGACATTCAGTATAGTTTCTTTTAGTATTTAATTTGGTTTCCTCTATTTTTCCGCAATTATTATATTTCCGCAATATTAGGCTTACCTGGTCGTGGGGACTAGGTGCCGTCATGACATGTTCACAGTCGGTGAACTAGGGTCGTGACAAGTTGGTATCAGAGCTCTAGGTTCATAGGAGTCACGGAACACAGGCCGGTTTATTAGAGTCTCGCTGATCGGTACGGAGACGTCTGTACTTATCAACGAGGGGCTATGTAACTGTTTAGGAAAAATCTCCGTTTCATTTGAATTCCTTGTCGTGCGATATTTTGGACATCAAATCTAAACTTCTCACTTCTATTCTCTCACAGATGGTGAGGACACGTGCTACTCAAGATGATCAGACACCCGCGCACCCTACTGCAGCCGCCAGAGGCCGGGGCTGGGGGAGAGGTCGAGGACGCGCACGTGGTGCAGCCAGAGCACCTGCGCGAGCTGCCGTCGAGGTACCACCAGCAGATCCAGCCGGAGCCCAGGCACCTGGCACACCTACTACTGCACTACTACTCCAGCGCTCCAGGAGACTTTGGCTCAGTTCATGAGCATGTACACCACCTTGGCTCAGGCAGGGTTGCTTCCCATTGCTGCAGCCACATCCCAGGCCGAGGGAGGAGCATAGACTCCCGCCGTCCGCACTCCTGAGCAGCGAGTGCAGGTTGAGCAGGCTCCCGAGATTATTCTGGCACCGCCTGCAGCACCAGTTCAGCCCGAGGATGGGTCAGCTGCTTCAGAGGACGAGCAGCGCAGACTTGAGAGGTTCAAGAAGTATGATCCCCCAGTGTTCAGTGGATTAGCATCGAACGATGGCTTGGGATTTCTAGAGGAGTGTCATCGTATTCTTTGCACTATGCGCATAGTGGAGTCCAGCGGGGTTTCTTTCACTGCTTTTCAGCTTCGGGGAGCTGCCTATGATTGGTGGCGCACTTATGAGATAGACAGTCCAGTCGAGGCTGCTTCACTGATGTGGACCCAGTTCTCGGATATGTTCATGAGAGAGTTTGTCCCCTAGAGTCTCAGGGATGCATGGCGCGCAGAGTTTGAGCGTTTGCGCCAGGGTGCTATGACCGTTTCAGAGTATGCTATCTTATACTAGGTTGGCCAGGCATGCACCGGCTTTGGTTGCTACAGTTCGGGAGAGAGTTCGTAGGTTCATTGAGAGTCTTATCCCACCCATCAGATCTAGCATGGCTCGAGAGTTGGAGATGGACGTTCCTTATCAGCAGGTAGTGAGCATTGCTAGGAGGATTGATGGTATGCTCGCCAGAGAGCGAGGGGAGAGGGAGGCCAAGAGGTCTCGAGAGTCGGGTCACTACTCTGGTGCCCGTACCCCATCAGCAGGTCGTTATGGTAGGGGTTATCCGGGTCACCCTGTACATTCAGCTCTTCCAGCAGCCGGCAGTACTCCAGCTCCACCTGCACCTCAGGATCCTTACTATGCACCTCCAGTTTCTAGCGTGCCTCCTGCACGGGGTGTTTCCAGAGGTCAATCCAGCAGGCCTAGTCCCAGCCAGTCACAGCCACCGCGTCCTCCCAGAGCTTGTTTTGAGTGCGGTGATACACGCCACATGGTTAGGGACTGCCCCAGACTTGGTAGGCGTGCATCTTCACAGACTGCTCAGCCACAGCGTGCTCTTCATAGTTCTCAGGCCATGGTCACAGCTCCAACTGCTACCCCACCTGCCCAGCCGGCTAGGGGCGAAGGTCGGGGAGATAGAGGTCGCCCTCGAGAGAGGGGCCGGGCCAGATATTATGCTATTCCTGCTCGTACTGAGGCTGTTGCCTCTGACTCCGTCATTACAGGTATTATATTGGTTTGTCACAGAGAGGCATCAGTTCTATTCAATCCGGGCTCTACTTACTCTTATGTGTCTTCTTACTTTGCTCCACATTTGGGTGTGCCTCGGGATTCTTTGAGTGCCCCCGTTTATGTTTCTACTCCTGTGGGAGATTCTCTTGTTGTGGACCGCGTTTATCGATCATGTTTGGTTACTATTCGTGGTTTTGAGACCAGAGCAGATTTATTGTTACTCGGTATGGTGGATTTTGACATTATTCTGGGCATGGACTGGTTATCGCCCCATTTTTCTATTCTTGATTGTCACACCAAGACCGTGACGCTGGCTATGCCAGGTATCCCGCGTGTTGAGTGGAGTGGTACTTTAGATCACACTCCCAGTAGAGTTATCTCTTTTCTTAAAGCTCAGCGCATGGTTGAGAAGGGGTGTGCCACATATTTGGCTTATGTGAGAGATGTTAGTGTTGATACCCCTTCTGTTGATTCTGTTCCAGTGGTACGGGATTATCCCGATGTATTTCCAGCTGATCTTCCGGGCATGCCGCCTGACAGAGACATTGATTTTGGCATTGATCTATTGCCGGGCACTCAGCCCATTTCCATTCCTCCGTATTGTATGGCTCCTCCTGAGTTGAAGGAGTTGAAGGATCAGTTGCAGGAATTGCTTGGTAAGGGTTTTATTCGACCCAGTGTTTCACCGTGGGGTGCTCCTATTTTTTTTGTGAAGAAAAAGGATGGTTCTATGCGCATATGTATTGACTACCGCCAGTTGAACAAGGTTACATTGAAGAACTGTTATCCTTTGCCTCGTATAGATGATCTGTTTGACCAGCTTCAGGGCGCACAGGTGTTCTCTAAGATTGACTTGCGCACAGGTTACCATCAGTTGAAGATTCGGGAGCCAGATATCCCGAAGACTGCCTTCAGGAGTCAATATGGCCATTACGAGTTCCTTGTCATGTCATTTGGGCTGACAAATGCCCCTGCAGCTTTGATGCATTTGATGCACAGTGTGTTCAGGCCATATCTTGACTCGTTCGTGATTGTTTTTATTGATGATATTCTGGTGTATTCCCGGAGTCGGGAAGATCATGAGCAGCACCTGAAGACCGTGCTACAGACCTTGAGGGAGAAAAAGTTATATGCAAAGTTCTCAAAATGTGAGTTTTGGCTGAGTTCTGTGGCATTCTTAGGCCATGTGATTTCTAGTAAGGGTATGCGGGTGGATCCGAGGAAGGTAGAGGCCGTGCAGAGTTGGCCCAGGCCGTCCTCAACTACAGAGATTCGCAGTTTCCTTGGCTTGGCGGGTTACTACCATCGTTTCATGAAGGGATTTTCATCGATTGCTGCCCCTATGACTAGATTAACCCAGAAGGGTGCCCCATTTCAGTGGACAGAGGAGTGTGAGGCGAGCTTTCAGAAGCTCAAGACAGCTTTGACTATAGCCCCAATCTTGATGTTGCCTACCGGTTCGGGGTCTTATACTATCTATTGTGACGCCTCGAGAGTTGGCCTTGGAGCAGTGTTGATGCAGGACGGTAGGGTGATTGCCTACATGTCCAGACAGTTGAAGATACATGAAAAGAATTACCCTGTCCACGACCTTGAGTTAGCTGCCATTGTTCATGCCTTGAAGATCTGGCGTCATTATTTATGTGGAGTGCCTTGTGAGATCTATACTGATCATCGGAGTTTGCAGCACTTGCTCAAGCAAAAGGATTTCAATATGCGTCAGAGGAGGTGGTTAGAGCTGCTGAAGGATTACGACATCACTATCCTGTATCACCCGGGCAAGGCCAATGTGGTGGCGGATGCCTTGAGTCGCCGGGCGGAGAGTTTGGGGAGTTTGGCATATCTACCAGCTTCAGAGAGGCCTATGGCGATGGATGTTCAGGCCTTAGCCAGCCAGTTCGTGAGATTGGATCTTTCAGAGCCTAGTCGGGTTCTAGCTTGTGTGGTTTCCCGGTCTTCCTTATTTGATCGTATCAGGGAGCGGCAGTATGAGGACCCTCATTTACTTGTCCTTAAGGACAAGGTTCAGCGTGGAGATGCCAGGGATGTGACCATTGGAGATGATGGAGTATTGAGGATGCAGGGCCGGATTTGTGTGCCCAATGTTGATGGTCTTCGAGAGATGATTCTAGCAGAGGCCCATAGTTCGCGGTATTCCATCCATCCGGGTGCCGCGAAGATGTATCAGGACCTGAGGCAGCACTACTGGTGGAGGCGGATGAAGAAGGATATAGTTGGTTACGTGTCTAAATGCCTCAACTGCCAGCAGGTGAAGTATGAGCACCAGCGCCCGGGTGGGTTGCTTCAGCAGATAGAGATTCCGGAGTGGAAATGGGAGCGCATCACCATGGATTTTGTATCTGGACTTCCACGGACCTTGAAGAAGTTTGATTCCATTTGGGTTATTGTGGACCGGCTGACCAAGTCCGCTCATTTTATTCCTGTGTGTACCACTTATTCATCAGAGCGGTTGGCGGATATTTATATCTGGGAAATCGTCCGTCTGCATGGTATTCCAGTTTCTATCATTTCGGATAGAGGTACTCAGCTTACATCGCGGTTCTGGAGAGCCGTGCAGCAGGAGTTAGGCACTCGGGTGGAGTTGAGCACAGCATTTCACCCCCAGACGGACGGACAGTCCGAGCGCACTATTCAGATTCTTGAGGATATGCTCCGTGCGTGTGTGATTGAGTTTGGAGGGTCTTGGGATCATTTCTTGCCACTGGCGGAGTTTGCTTACAACAATAGTTATCAGTCCAGCATTCAGATGGCGCCGTATGAGGCTTTATATGGCAGGAGGTGTAGAACCCCGGTGGGTTGGTTTGAGCCGGGTGAGGCCAGGCTATTGGGCACAGAGTTAGTACAGGATGCATTGGAGAAGGTTAAGACGATTCAGGATAGACTCCGTACAGCCCAGTCCAGACAGAAGAGTTACGCGGACAGGAAGGTTCGTGATGTTTCATATATGGTTGGTGAGCGGGTTCTGCTTCGGGTCTCGCCTATGAAAGGCGTCATGAGGTTTGGGAAGAAAGGAAAGTTGAGTCCGAGGTTTATTGGCCCTTTTGAGATCTTGAGGCGAGTTGGGGAGGTTGCCTATGAGCTTGCCTTACCTCCCAGTTTGGCCGGAGTTCATCCGGTATTTCATGTTTTGATGCTCCGGAGGTATCACGGTGATCCGTCGCATGTGTTGGATTTCAGTTCAGTCCAGTTGGACAAGGATCTATCCTATGTTGAGGAGCCAGTGGCTATATTGGACAGACAGATCAGGAAGTTGAGGTCAAAGAACATTGCTTCAGTGAAGGTTCAGTGGCGGGGTCAGCCGGCCGAGGAGGCGACTTGGGAGACCGAGCAGGATATGCGCAGCCAGTACCCTCATCTTTTCACTACTTCAGGTATGTTCTCTATGCTCGTTCGAGGACGAACGAATGTTTAAGTGTAGGAGGATGTAACGACCCGGCCGGTCGTTTTTGGAATTTACGCCCCGATCCCCCATTAACTGCTTCCCCTAAGTTCATTTCTGCTATTTTGGTTTGCCGGGACGTTCGGTGTTAGGATTCGGAGTGTTTTGGGACACTTAGTCCCTAAATGAGAGCTTAAGTGTTGAAAAATGGTTCGTAGTCGGAACAGTGTGAAGACGACCTCGGAATGGAAATCTGATGGTTCCGTTAGCTCCGTTAGGTGATTTCGGGGTTGGGAGCGTGTTCGGAATGTATTTTGGAAGTCCGTAGCTCATTTAGGCTTGAAATGCCGAAGTATGAATTTTCGAAGTTTCTGGTTCGATAGTGAGTTTTTGATCCGAGGGTCGGATTGGAATTCCGGAAGTTGCAGTAGCTCCGTCATGTCATTTGGGATGTGTGTGCAAAAGTTCAGGTCATTCGGGCGAGGTTTGGTTAGGTTTTTGATCGAAAGTGTGTTTTGTTGGAATTTGAAATTCTTAGGCTTGAATCTTTGATTTAATCGGACTTCCGGTGTTGTATTAGGTGTTTTAAGGATTGGTACAAGTTCGAATAAGGTATTAGGTGGTATTGGTGCTTTTGGTTGAGGTTCCGGGGGCCTCGGGATGATTTCGGGTGGTTAACGGAGAAATTTCTAAGTAATTGCTGCAGCTGGTATTTTTCTTTCTGGTATTTTCGCTTCTGCGGCTTGGGAACCGCAAAAGCGGATCAGAAGCGGCCTTGGACGTCGCAGAAGCGGCTTGTGCCCCCTTCCTCGGAAGCCGCAGAAGCGGTGCCACTTCCGCAGAAGCGGAGCCGCAGAAGCGGCCCAGCTATCGCAGATGCGGTCCTGTCTCTTTTGATGAAAACCGCAGAAGCGGTTGGCTTTCCGCTTAAGCGGGACCGCAGAAGCGGTCCCTTGTCCGCAGAAGCGGAAATGACTGTTCAGAAATATCAATTTCGAGGGTTTAATTTCATAAGTTTCAAAATCGATTGAGAGCTCGGGAGAAGGCGATTTTGAGTGGGTTTTGAAGAGAAAATCAATGGGTAACGTTTCCTTGATCCCTTTTCATTATATTTCATCATCATATAGTTAAATCTACCATTAGAATTCGAATTCAAGGTCAAAATTGGGGAAAATTGGAAGAAACTTCATAGACCTAATTAATGAGTTTTGAGTGGGCAATTGACCTCCGATTTGGGAGATTTTTATATGGTTAGACTCGTGAGGGTACGAGGGTTCTGAAAATGTTAAAATTATTCGATTCTGAGACGTAGGCCTGCGGAGGTTTTGGTCATTTTACCTATTTTTGCGCCCTAGCTGTAAATTTATTAGCGGAATCAGTTGTTTGCAATATTATTTACGATATGTAATTGAATTTAATAGATTTGGGCCATTTGGAGTCGGATACTCGTGGCAAAGGCGTGGTTTCCATTGATATTGAGCCGGTTCGAGGTGAGTGGCTTGTCTAACCTTGTGTGGGGGACTTTTCCCCTTAGGATTGTTTTCTTGATATTTGGGTGCCTTGTACGTGAGGTGACGAGCGCGTACTTGAGCCGATTGATGAAAATCCGATTTTCACTTAAGTTTTTGATATTTAGCTTTCTTTCCTACTTGCCTTACCCTACTTGAAATTATACTTGTGCTAGATTTGGAAAGCATGTTTAGCTGACTTAACTGCCTAATTGCTTAAGTTGTTTGACTGTACTACGTGAAGCATGCTAGGCTAATTCTATCTGTTGCTCTATCTTTCGTACTTTATCCCTTGGTTTGTTTCTGGCTGTGGTTGCGCATTTACATTGGGACTACGGATGTAGGATTCCGGTAGCTCCCCCCCTCTGTTTATTTACTTTGGGACTATGGGTTCGATTCCCGATGGATCCCCCTGCACTTTTACTTTGGGGCTGCGGGTTAGATTCCCAATAGACCCCCCTGCATTTGAATAGTTGGACTATGGGACGGTATCCCGGAAGATCCTTCGGTTTGGTATATGAGTTGGAGTATGGGACGGTATCCCGGGAGATCCACTGCACAGTTGAGGAAAGGGCTACAGGACGGTATCCTGGGAGACCCTCATTGTTATCATTGGTATTGAGTTGTATTTACTCTGTGTTTGCTCTGTCCTTTTGTGGTTGTTATTGTCTCATTGACCTGCCTTATTTCACTGCTGTATTTATTATTTCTGTCGGATTATCATACTGTTAATTATTGTTATTACTATGTTTTGTCTCAGTATGGCCCTGACCTTCCTCGTTACTACCCAACCGAGGTTAGGCTTGGCACTTACTGAGTACCGCTGTGGTGTACTCATGCCCTTCCTGCGCATGTTTTTCATGTGCAGATCATCCAGGTACCTCTACTCAGGCGCACTATCAGTGAGGCAGGAGGACTACGGAGACTTCGAGGTAGATCTGCTGCGTTCGCAGACCGACGAGTCTCCCTCTTACTCTATCTCTAGTACTTAGTTTTTCTTCTTCCGGTTGTTAGATATTCTGGAGTTTGGAGCCTTTACTTTTCGCTTTTGTAGCCTGTGTTGCCCGTGAGTTTCCGGGTTTTGGGGATTATTTTGAACTTGTGATATTGAGTTGTACATGCCGAGCGGCATTCAGTACAGTTTCTTTTAGTATTTAATTTGGTTTCCTCTATTTTTCCGCAATTATTATATTTCCGCAATATTAGGCTTACCTGGTCGTGGGGACTAGGTGCCGTCATGACATGTTCACAGTCGGTGAACTAGGGTCGTGACATAAGTCCTGCAATGACGTACCCTTCTACGTTGTCTCCTTCCTTGACTTCGAGAAATCCCACTTGGAGTAATTCGAATTTGTCCCTGTTCAGCCATATCTGAAATTGGACCAAGAAAATAATAAGAATGGCTACAACCACTCAATGTGACAACATATGTCACAATAACTCGTAGAAGTATTTCAATATAAGGGATAAGGGCTAAACTAATTTTCTATATTAAGTAGATAAAAAAATCACTTTTCCAGTTTCAACAAGTGAAAGCATATTATGAGAACAGAATGCTTATGAACCAGAAACACAAATTTCACATGCCTAATTCAAAGTCAGGAAAGTCCCACACAGCAGGTAATTCAATGGTCTGATATTCCTTATTTGTTTTGCTTTGGCTTATTACTAAATACATGAAGAGCAACAATTGAATTACCATTAAAAATAGTACTAGATGGTAGAAAAATTAACGCCATTTTAGTACTCCTTTTTCAATTTTTTGAACCAAATTTGATATGAGATTTTGATAGGACTAGCCTTTCAAATAATACCTACCACTAACCATTAATTCCTTTTATTAGTATCAGGGTAATAACGCCTTTAAACTGTAAAATTGAATGCAATATCAACATTGAAGTTGGTTGAAATTGGTAACACTTTTGCTTATCCACTCCTCTCCATAATTTAATTTAAGAGTGTTTATTTCCTCGAAGTTATGGCGTCAGCAGAAGGCAACGAAGAAGCACTAAAAGCTAGCTAGACGTATCTAATTAAATTAGGAATCATCAAGATGCACATACATATACAGAGTTTCTGATACATATTTACTCAATAGAATGAACGTTACAATAGATTTCCATTCGGGCGATAATTGTTCGACTCTCGTTTCAGGACATTCTCGTGCAGAGTTTCTGATTTACAGCCGTTTCTTCATTCATTTTTTTTTCTCTTAAAATTGCTTTGGAACAAACAGCAACAAACAATGATTGGAGGCGAACTTTTTCAACAGAGTTTTCTATTATTCCATGTTTAAAGAAACAAGAAACAACCTGGCTCTGATGCCACTGTAGAATAAAAATGAGGGGCGAGAACAACGAATTGTGTACCTTATTGATGCAGCAGAAATCGTTGAACTCACCACCAAAAGAATTGCCTCAAGTCGAACTTTGAATCACCAGGAAATAAAGTTTAATTCACAAACCAAAAGTCTTCCTTTGTTGTATGTGATTTTTGTTGGGAGAAGAAAAGAGTTTTCGCACTCTCTTTGATAGTTCTTCTGTAGAACAGATATATAGAAAAGGAATAGAGGAATCCTACATACCCGTTGGATCTTGTTAGGACACGTCTTGCAGCTCAGGTGAGTGGAATTCAGATGGAATTTTGATTTGGTATTGGAAACATGTTTATTTGCTAAATATGTATCATTCCCAAAATGCCGCGGAGCAAAGTTCAAAGGGGAAGANCCAACAATTTGTATAATCATATATAATCTGTGTATAATATATGTATATCAGTTAAAAAATAATAAATTCGACCGATTATTTATGTAAAATCCCTAAAACTCTAGTGGACAAACCAACCAGAGAGAGATAGAGAAAACTACCCTCTATAGCCCCTCAAAATTTTAATAGCCCATGTTTTTTTCCATTGACACAATATGGCCCTTTGGCCCAAACATATTGCAACTAGTAGCCCGAAATGTCTATTTAGTATAAATTTTGTATATTGACAGTCTATTTTATATATTTTTTGTATATTGGCATTCTACTTCGTATATTTTTGTATATTGATAGTCTACTTTGTATATTTTTTATATAGTGATAGTCTATTTTGTATATTTTTTGTATAGTAACAGTCTATTTTGTACAGTGATAGTCTATTTTGTATAGTGATAGTTTATTGTATATAAA
The DNA here is from genome assembly GCF_001879085.1 of Nicotiana attenuata. Lineage (NCBI taxonomy): Eukaryota > Viridiplantae > Streptophyta > Magnoliopsida > Solanales > Solanaceae > Nicotiana > Nicotiana attenuata. The sequence goes on along the minus strand of NW_017671190.1, from coordinate 175,646 downwards.
TTGTATAGTGGTAGACTATTTAGTATATTTTTGTATAGTGACAGTCTATTTTGTATATATTTTGTATAGTGACAGTCTACAACAACAACAATAACATACCCAGTATTATCCCACACCATGGGGTCTGGAGAGGGTAGTTTGTACGCAGACCTTACCTCTACGTTGTGAGGATAGAGAGACTTTTTTCAATAGACCCTCGACTCAGTAAAGCATAAGCACCACATAATGAAAATATAGACAAGAAGGGACAGTACCAAAAAGCCATATAAAAGCAGAATAAAAACAACAATAGTAGGGTCATCAACAATGAAAGAAAACAACAGTTAGTCATAAAAACCTACTACCAACAGTAAGCTAGACAACATGCCAATCCTACTGTTATGAACACTCTAGACTACCTACTCTACTATCCTAATCCTCGACCTCCATACCTTCCTATCAAGGGTCATGTCCTCGGTCAGCTGAAGTTGCGCCATGTCTTGCCTAATAACCTATCCCCACCTCTTCTTTGGTCTAGTTCTACCTCTCCACAGTCCCTCCAATGTCAACCTCTCACACCTCCTCACTGGAGCGTTTGTGCTCCTCCTCCTCACATGCCCAAATCACCTAAGCCGCGCTTCCCGCATCTTGTCCTCATTAGGGGCCACAACCACCTTGTCGCGAATAACCTCATTTCTGATCCTATCTAAGCTAGTGTGACCGCACATCCATCGCAACATCCTCATCTCTGCTACCTCATCTCCTGGACATGGGCGATCTTGACTGGCCAACACTCCGTCCTATACAACATCGTTGATCTGACCACTACTCTATAGAACTTACCCTTAAGTTTTAGTGCCACATTCTTGTCATACAAAACACCGGAAGCGAGTCTTCATTTCATCCATCCTGCCCCAATACGATGTGTGATATCTTCACCAATCACCCCATCCCCCTGAATAATAGACCCAATGTACTTAAAACTCTCTCTCGTAGGGATGGCCTACGAGTCCAGCCTCACCTCCCCTTCCCCTCCTTGAGTCTTGCCACCGAACATACACTCCAAGTATTCTATCTTGGTCCTGCTCAACTTGAAACCTTTAGATTCCAGGGTCTGCCTCCATACCTCTAATTGTGCGTTCACACTGTCTCGCGTCTATCCAATCAATACAATATCATCTGCAAATAGCATGCACCACGGCACCACCCCTTGGATGTGATGCGTCAGTACGTCCATCATCAGAGCAAACAAAAAAGGGCTGAGTGCTGACCCCCAACGCAACCCCATCATAACCAGAAAATGGTCCGAGTCCCACCCATCGTCTTTACTCTGGTCTTTACTCCATCATACATGTCCCTAATCAACCTAATATAGGCAACAGGTACACCTCTAGCCTTTAAACATCTCCACAAAACCTCCCTCGGAACTTTATTCTACGCATTTTCTAAGTCGATGAACACCCTATGCAAGTCCTTCTTTCTCTCCCTATACTGCTCCATCAATCTCCTAACAAGGTGGATGGCTTATGTAGTCGAACGCCCAAGCATAAACCCAAACTGGTTCTCGGAAATAGACACACTCCTCCTCACCCTTAGCTCCATCATTCTCTCCCAGACTTGCATAGTATGGCTAAGAAGCTTGATACCCCGATAGTTATTGCAATTTTAGATATCACCCTTGTTCTTGTATACAGGAACCATCGTGCACACCTCCACTTTCGGGCATCTTCTTCGTTCAAAAAATGGCATTAAATAACCTAGTGAGCTTCTCCAAGCCTGCCTTGCCCACACTCTTCCAAAACTCCACCGATATTTTATCCGACCCGGTCGCTTTGCCCCTGCTCATCTTACACATAGCTCCCTCAACTTCATCAACACTAATCCACCTACAATACCCAAAGTCACAACCACTCCAGGAGAGTTCAAAATCACCCAGTACAATGCTCATGTCCCCTTCCTCGTTCAAGAGACTATGGAAGTATCTCTGCCATCTCCGATGGATAAGCTCCTCATCCAACAAAATTCTTCCTTCTTCTTTCTCGATGCACTTTACTTGGTCTAAGTCACACGCCTTCCTTTATCGTGCCTTGGCTAACATGAACAACCTTTTATCCTTACCTCAGCCCTCGAGCTCCTCATACAAATGACTAAAAGTTGCAGTCTTGGCCGCCGTAACTGCTAGCTTTTCCTCTGTCTTAGCCAACTTTTAATGCTCCCTATTCTCCCTCTTCTCCTTCTCGTCTACACTTTCCACTAGTTTCAGATACGCTGTTTTCTTGGTTTTCACTTTTCCTTGAACCTCTCCATTACACCATCATTCTCCCTTGTGACTACCAGAGTAACCCTTTGAGACCCCTAATACCTCTCTCACGGCTTCCCTAATGCACTGCGCATTCGTGGTCCACATAGTGCTTGCATCCCCCATACTCCTCCAAGCCCCCAGAGTCACCAGCTTGACCCCCAACTCTTGCGCTTTAGCTTCCGCGTCAAGGCTCCCTACTTGATCCTTTGTTGGCTATAGTGATAATCTATTGAGTATATTTTTTGTATAGTGGCAGTCTATTTTTGTATATTTTTTATATATTGACAGTCTATTGTATATAAATCATATAGTGACAGTCCAACATAATTCCTCTTGCTTTCTTTTGTTTCTAGTTGGTTGTTATTGATTTTCCTACAACCTTGAATTAATGTGACCCTCATTGGTTAAGGTATAGAAGCTACATACATAATTGAGGAAGATGACAGATACAACATTGGCATCATAACTCAAAACTCCAAAGGTGTCATACTGCTCATGAATGTGAATATTTCATCAACAATGTACAACATAAAGAAAGCAAAGAGTATTTATTCGACGGACAATGGACCTTGTTGCCTCGATCTGTCATACTCTTTTACTCAATATGTTGTTCTGGCAACACATGATACTGTAAGTACCCAACTAGTATATTTTTGTAAAACCTAAAAAAAGACCTAATAGTAGAATACAACTTCCTCCTACAATAGGAGGAAGAGTTTTGGAAACTCAAACACCAGCGACCATCCATTAAATCCGGCGATTCTTTCTTCTCATTTTATTTAATATTTTTCGGGCTTTTGATATTATGAAAATCTAGATCTAAAAGATGGTTTGCATGCTATTTGGATTTCGGCAAATCTGGCCGGTATATAGATTTTCTGGCAACCGTGATTTTTCGGCCACTACTGCGACTGGTGAAGTTTTCCGGCTAAACCATTTTGGGCCGAAAATCATTTCTCCAGTGAACCTGTGTTTGTGCTTGTGGGTCAGATGTATAATTCGATGGCTAGCCACTAGAATTACTTTTGGGATATAAAATATAGAGGAATTCTCAGAAACCACTATTGTTTAGTGGCTATTAACTTCCTATAGCTATCATATACATAATTACTTCATGTAGCTACTATTCAATTGTTACGCTAGTGTATTCGCGTTGTTGTATTCATGAATACAGCAGCAAAAAGCGCCTAAAATTATGGCAGTCTAGCTGTACGCACATGTATTCACATGTATTCGCCCCATGCATTCATGAATACAGTAACGATCACCTTAAAAATAGGTATGTCTAGCTATCTAATAACGGAAATAATATCAATTAATGTGATACACTCCTAATATAACTCAACAAAATGAATTCTAAAATGTCTCATTATCAACCCAACTCATTAGAATGATTTTTCAGTTGTATATAATTGTTGTATTTAACATTTGTATTTAGTGTGTTTCAATTTTATTTACCGTTGCATTTATTAGATTCAATGTTTGTATTTATTGTATTCGCTATTTTATATTCAGTGTATTCAAATGCATTTGTATTAACAATATTATAGTTATTCCTAATACATGTTATTACTGTTGTATTCAGTATATTTTATTGGATTTATTCACTGTATGCTCTTCTCTACTTTAATGTTTGTATTCAATGTATTTCAATGTTTATATCATGTATTCATGCATTTATATAGATGTATTCAGTCGTATTAAAAAAATACAAACCTTCCAAATACATAAATACAAGCAAAAAAATATATTTATGCCAAAATACAATGTATTTGAGTGAATTTGTACAAAATATAATATATTTGTATCCATTGTATGTGACTAAATAGCAAATAAAAGAAGAAAGCTTGCCGGAGATGGCATTTTTCGTCCAAGCAAAATATTGTATAAATCGTATTAAAACTAAAAATGGAGACGAACAAAAACCCTGGCCCTCGAATCTTCTCCAGCGTAAAAAATATTACACTATCCGTGTAGAGGAATCCATTGCAATATCCGGCATAGAAGAAAGCCGCAGTGGTCCTCTTATTTCAAAGTTGTTGAATCAGCCATTGAAGAGGAAATTTGAAGTTTTCTACTGAAAACCTAATAATGGTGAAGATTTAAAAAAAAAAGTGAAGAGAAAAAGAAGAAACTTGAACCGTCCAAAAACCCAAAAACTTTAACACCTAGCACGAATTATTGGTGTGTGTGTGTGAGAGAGAGAGAGAGAGAATCGTGCTTCAAAAATCGTGAATACAATCTTGTTGAGAGAAAGATCATGGATAGAGAAAGAAAAAATATTTTGTTGTCATTTTGGGAGAGAATAACTGAAAGAATGAGAGAGAAAAATGGTATATAGCATATTTATTGCCTTAATGGTAATGTATACCATAAACTAATTATTTTACTATTAAAAAAAAGATAGCTAGAGAATAATATTTTAAATTTGATTTATTACATGAGGTAAAATTTAATTAAATGTATATTATAATTTTGGGCTACCGGGTGTTATAAGTTTGGCCCGAATGGCTATAAATGAATTTTGCTCAAGATAATTCATGATTAAATCCTCATCTACCATTTACCGGATATACATGGAAGAGAGGTTGGTCATACTATTGAAGTCACTTCTCATATTATTAAAATCAAATGTGAAACTTAGGAAAAGAATATAATAGTATATACGATATAATTGAAGGATAAAATTATAATGTAGATTGATTATCTTAGAATTTCTATGTTTGATCTTAATGATTGAAATTGTCTTCGTTTCATTTTCAGATCAATAATTGTACTACTGCAGCGAAAAAAAGTTCAACTAAATGGACTTATGTGCCTTTTCATAAGAAATCCGATGGGACTTTGGAGTAAATTTTATCATTTAATTAAACACTAAAAATTTCTCATCAAATTTAAGCAGCAACCAGTGTTACTTGGAATTGGGTATCTTAACTCTAACCTTAATTGTGATGACCCAACGGGTCATCTTTTATTTTAGAACACGAATCCGGGTTCTGAGGCTTCAAAAACCTCATTTTCTTTCTCCTCGATTTGCGTGCACAGTCCGGGCGCGTTTCCGGAAAGCTTTTATGTGAGATTTAAGAAAAATATTGATTTTTGCCTTCAAAATTGATTAAAGTTGACTTCGGTCAACATTTTTGGCAAACGGACCCGGACCCGTTATTTGACACTCCCGTAGGGTCCGTAGTAAAATATGGACTTGGGAGTATGCTCGGAATCGAATTTCGAGATCGCCAGACCAAGAAAAGAATGTTAAAAGAAAATTATTTGCTGGAAAATATAAAGGTTTTTAGAAATTGAATAGTGTTGGAACTTGATGGTATCGGGACCTATTTTAGTTTCGGAGCCCGGTACAGGTCCGTTATAATATTTATGTTATATATGTGAAATTCGATGAAAAACGGAAGAGTTTTGATATAAATCGGACCCTTGGTTGAGAAAATAGAAATTTTGAACTATCTTGAGGAATTCATGAGTTTTGGTGTCAAATTCGTTGTTTAAGATGTTATTTTGGCGATTTGATCGCAGGAGCAAGTCTATATGATGTCTTTAGAATTGTCTGAATGTTTGGTTTGGAGCTCTGAGCGCTCTGGTGAGTTTTGGATAGGCCACGGAGTGTTTTGGGACTTAGGGAAAAAAATTGCAGCTGGTGTTTTGTTGCAGGCTCTGATCTCGCAATTGCGAGGTCAGGCTTCGCAATTGCGAGGGCTCGAGCACAATTGCGAAGAAACCCTGGCCAGCCTTAGTTTGCATTTGCGAGCATTTACTTCGCATTTGCAAAGTCAACAGGAAAGTCAGCCTTCGCAATTGCAACTAGTTGTTCGCAATTGCGACAGCAGCACACATTGCAGCAGGTTCGCATTTGCGATGCCTGTCTCACAATTGCGAGCTTTGAAATTGCGAAGCTCATGTCGCAAATGCAACATCTGCAGCTGAGTAAAAGGGGTCTTGGACGGGATTTTCACTTCATTCTTCAAAATTTCAAAACCTAAACTCCAAAGGGCAATTTTCCTAGAGCAAGTTCTTCCCCAAATCATAGGTAAATGAATCTTAACTCTTTTTCTTCAATCTATTTCATCTTTTTATATGATTTCACTTCAAAATCTAGGGGTTTTCATGGGAAATTAGGTGTTCTTGGGTACAAATTAGGATTTTTGAATTTTTGGGGATTTGGACCTTAATTTGAGGTCGGATTTCAAAATCAATTGCATATTTGAGTTCGTGGGTAAATGGGTAATCGGGATTTGGTTCGAACTTCGAGTTTTGACCATGCGGGGACGGGGTGGGTTTTTCATTTTTTGGGGAAAACATTGGGAAATCTATACTCATGCATTAGAATTGGTTTATTCAGCGTTAATTGATATTAATTAGTTAATTATGACTAGATTCAAGCGGATTGGAAGTGGAACCAAGAGGTAAAGCGGTAATTGAGGCTTGATTTTTGGCCGTGGAATCGAGGTAAGTGTTTGGTCTAACCGTAGTGTATACGGCCAAAATCGGAGAGTTCGGCTTTGGGGCCACTGGGCACTTCACGCCCAACCTCGAGGAGCTCGAAGCAGAATTTGAAGTGTGACCCCGACATCCGCCCTCGAGGGAACATATAGAAGGTTCACTGTGGCAATCTCGGAGCAGTACAAATCGAAGATCGTCGTGGAAAGGCGGGAAAGCCCCCAAGGACACGTGATTGGAGCTGACCAGGTCTTCAAGAATAGTACAAATCCGTACTGAGCCATTATGCAGCTGTACCAATAGCATTTCCTCATCATTATTAAACATGTAATATGTTGGGATTCCCTCCTCCTATATAAAGGGACCCTTGTCATTTTGTAACACAGATGAATATTTGAATACAATAGAACATTCTCTGCTGCTCTTGCCTAAACATGCTCAACAATTGCTCTACAGATTTATTACTTGTTCATTTATTGTTCTTCATTTATAGCCCATTATTAACCGCAAAACGCTATCTTTCAGGCCTTCGCTATCGTTGTTTCTCCATCAATTGTTCATCGCTAACTGCCCTAGCTAGACCTCGAAGCCCCTGTTCCAGCCAGCTCGGGGCTCAGTCTTGTGATAGCTTTGGTTTGCATACTCTTTACATATATTTAGCATCTATTGCCTATACAACTAGTATTGAAATAAATCATATATTCTTAGAACCACAAAATCAAATATAATTGTAAATACCATTTTTAAGGTAAATAGTTTGGCGCCCACCGTGGGGCTAAAAATAATAGTTATCATTTTGGTGCTAGTTTTCTGAAAACACAAAGTTGTTCTTCACACTTTTTCTTGTCCAAGAATCTGTCTCTGATTTCAAGTCAAAAAAAGTCTAACTCAGCAAATGCACACAAAAATAACGGTATTGGGCTTCATGGAGAGAACGGTGATAATGCCGGTGTACCACCGCAAAACCAGGGGGTGGCACCAGCATAAATCCCCATCGACATGAGCTCACGCAATGCTGTGCATGTCGATGCAAGCTCTCGTACCGACGGAAGTATGCGCGGGAAAAACCAGCATGAAGCGTAGGGGACTCCAGCTCAGGAGGAAAGAGAAGTTATCCTTCAAGTCATTTTTGAGATATTGCAAGAATAGCAAGTAGCTATTGCTCAGCTACAAAGTCAGCAGAAAACTCCAAGCACAGCAGCACCGGAAACGGCTCCTCGAGTCGAGCAGGCACCAGAGAGATCGAGTAACAACGGGTCAGCAGCAGACCCCGCTATTATGAAGATGCCCGAGGACCTCACCAAAAGTATCGAATCAGGAGAAAAAAAGATAGAGGCTAACGATAAAAAGGTGGAGACTTATAACTCGAGGGTCGATCAGATCCCGGGCGCACCCCCGATTCTGAAGGGAGTAGATTCAAAGAAGTTCATACAGAAACCATTCCCACCAAGTGCGGCTCCGAAGCCCATCCTGAAGAAATTCAAAATGCTCGATGTCCCGAAATATAACGGTACCACGGACCCTAATGAGCACATCGCCACCTACACATGTGCTGTAAAAGGGAACGACTTAAAGGATGACAAAATTGAGTCCGTCTTGTTGAAGAAATTTGGAGAAACATTGTCAATGGGGGCTATGATGTGGTATCACAACCTACCCTCAAATTCAATAGATTCATTGGCCATGTTGGCAGACTCTTTTGTGAGGGCACACGCTGGTGCCATCAAGGTCGCTACTAGGAAGTCTGATGTCTTCAAAATCAAACAGAGAGAAAACAAGATGCTAAGGGAATATGTATCTCGCTTTCAGATGGAACAAATGGAATTATCACCAGTCTACGATGACTGGGCAGTACAGGCCTTCACTCAAGGCTTGAACGAACGAAGCTCGGTAGCTTCGAAGCAGCTAAAATAAAATTTGATCGAATATCCCATCGTGACCTGGGCGGATGTGCACAACAGGTATCAATCGAAGATCAGGGTTGAAGACGACCAATTAGGAGCCCCCTCAGGATCAGTATATCCTAGCAGGCTCTTAACAAAGGAACAAAGGTTTACAGAAAGGGAGTTGAGACCAAACAAGGAAAGATACCAGCCGTATGTAGAAGATCGAAGAAACACCCCGAAGCATAATGTACCTCAAGGCGATCGAAAGACAGATCGAGGTCAAAGTTCCCGGGGACTCATGAGTAAAGTCGGGTTCGATAGGAGCACTAGGCTGGTAGAGGCACCCCGGCTATCTGAGTACAATTTCAACGTCGATGTCTCGGGCATCGTATCAGCCATACGTAAAATCAAAGATACTAGGTGGCCAAAACCCATACTGTCAGACCCTTCACAAAGGAATCCTAACTTTGTATGCAAATATCATGGCACCCACGGTCATAGGACCTAGGATTGCATACAACTTCGAGAAGAGGTAGCCTGACTGATCAGCGAAGGGCATCTTCGAGAGTTCCTCAGCGACCGAGCTCAAAACCATTTTTAGGAAAGAGAGGCGAACAAGAAGAACGAACTAGAGGAACCACATCACGTCATCCACATGATCATTGGAGGGGTCGACGCCCCACGGGGACCCGTTATCAAGCGGACGAGAATATCCATCACCAGGGAAAAGCGAACTCGGAGTTACATACCAGAGGATGCTCTCACATTCAGCGAAGAGGACATCGAGACCTTGTTTCAGCCTCATAATGACGCACTGGTAATTTCTTTTCTTTTGAATAAACTTCAAATTAAACGTGTGCTCGTGGATCTAGGTAGCTCGGCCAACATAATCAGGTTGAGGGTTGTTGAGCAGCTCGGACTGCTCGACCAGAACGTACCCGCCTCTCGAGTCCTCAATGGATTCAACATGGCAAGTGAGACAACAAAAAGGGAGATCATCCTCTCGGTCAACGTGGCCGGTACAATCCAAGATACCAAGTTTCATGTCATCGAAGGTGACATTAGATACAATGCCTTACTTGGAAGGCTGTGGATACACAGTATGAGGGTAGTTCCATCAACCCTTCATCAAATAGTGAAATTTCCGACCAAAGATGGAGTAAAAGCAGTGTACGGGGAGCAGCATGCAACAAGAGAGATGTTCGCGGTGCACGATGTGGCACCGGCATTGACGCCCTGTACATCGAAGAAGCCAAAAGAAAACTAAACAACCAGGTAGCGACCATAACCGACATTCTCATCTACATCCTAATGAGTGAATAAAGGACCGTGCCGCATCCTCGGAACAAGCAATTGAAACGTATCGGCTAAGGTACTACCCTCTCCCTTTTTTCATTTATATTTTATACTAACTAATTGCAGGTGTTCCATTGAGAGGGATCGAAGCACTCTCCAGTTCGAAGACCTCGAGTTTTAAAGCATGTGTTGCGCTCTTTTCTCTTCGGTCTGGTTTAATCCCAAATAGGTTTTACCGGCGAGGTTTTTAACGAGGCAACATCTATATGCTACCTAAGGAGAACTCAACAAGTATTCAAGGTTTCTTCTCAATCAGCCTCGAATACTGGGGGGCATCCCCCTCGGAGGTTATGTTTTCGAAAAAATCGAGGGGACCTCGATAGGAAAATATTGTATATGGCCAAACAGCCAAATGAATCGTGTCCATGAAGAATAAGCGATCCTCTAAAGGCAAGAACATGTACACATATATCATGTAATCAAAGAAGCCTCTTGGCTTGTCAAAACGTTGTGTGCCTTAAAGAAGTTCACTACAGTCACGAAAAATGACTCAAGAGCCAAAAATCCTCGAACACTTGGGGACCGTCATCGACAATAAGCTCATTGAAGCCATCAAAAACTCGAATTCGTAAGACCTCGATCAGACAACTTCGAGCTCATAAAGCCTCAGTGAGGCAACATCAAATCTATATGACCTCAACAAGGCGTACTCAAATTTATAAGACCTTAAAAAGACATACCTGTGATATTAAGTCCAAGGCTATATATTCGAACTTGTAAGACCCCTAAAAAGGCATACCTTCGATATAGACGTCAAGGTCATCTCACCCGAAGACTAAAGGCTACGGCTGAACATAAGGACTACGGTCATATCAAAAGGCTCGGGCCAAATTAACGCGGCTCGGAGACGTCCGACTGCCGCCATAAAACTAAAGGCCTCCAAATACTTCGAAAATACTTCGATAAGTGCCGATTAATCAGGCTACCCTCGGCATAAGCAAAGGAGCTTCGATAATATCAGCTCCGAACAATAAAAAGGCTTTGAAAACAATTAGCCTTCGATGAAAAGGCTTCGAAAACTTAGCTTTCGAGCGAACCTCCCGAGGTACTCAGCTATCGTCACACATCGGCTCATAGTCGAGGTTCTCGTTTGAGCCATTGAAGAGTCGGACAAACATAAAACATGCCAAGGCATAATCAAAACTTCAAATGTCTTTAGCCAAAATGAGGGAAAACTATAGCCATATTACAGGTCGCTTCGACCCAATCTAAAAAGAGCCTAAGGGACAACATAAAGAGCCTAAGGGTCAATGCGTAAGAGCCTAAGGGCCAGCCTAAAGAGCCTAAGGGCTAATGCGAAAGAGCCTAAGGGCCAGCCTAAAAAGCCTAAGGGCCAATGCGTAAGAGCCTAAGGGCCAACCTAAAGAGCCTCAGGGCCGATCTAAAGAGCCAAGAGCCAATGCGTAAGAGCCTAAGGGCCAATCTAAAGAGCCTCAGGGCCGATCTAAAGAGCCTAAGGGCCAATCTGTAAGAGCCTAAGGACCAGCCTAAAGAGCCTCAGGCCGATCTAAAGAGCCTAAGGGCTAATGTGTTGAAAACCTAAGGGTCAATGAGCCCGAGTCAAAACTTGATTCGAGGACCGAGCCCTAAACGGTCAACTATTATCAATTATTCATCAAGCACTACCTAAGGGTTCTTATCTTAAAGTCCAACATATCGGACTAATTATCGCCAAGAATCAAAACTCAAAACATAAACAAAGACACAAGCAAGTAGAAATTTATATAAAGGGAAAACCAAAGGGTTCCTTTTTTAATTATAAATAATGGTACAAAGATACATTTACAACACTCCCACAGGGAGCCCGATACAAAGAACAAGAAAGAAAAACCTAGTCTACCCTCGGGAGCTTAGCCTTTCCCCTCGAGGACTATGTCTCAATCGGCTCCCTCAGGACTAGCTCCCTCACCGGCCTCCTCCTCATTGTCTTTAGCATCGAAAACAAGGAACTTGGCGTCGAACTCATCTGCCTTGGCCTGCTCTATCTCCTCCGAGAGATCAAAGCCCTTGCCATGAATCTCCTTGAGAGTTTCCCTCTGGGATCTGCATTGGACATATTCATTGGTCCTCCTCTCTCAATCAAAAGCCCCCCTCAACTTCGTACGAGCTTCAACAGCATCTTTCAGATAGATGGCCACCTTCTTATTGGCCTTTGCTCGGACCTCTTCAGCTTTGGATCGAGCGTCCACAACCTCGGCCTTCATTTTCAAAAGATCTGTTTCAAGCTTAGTAATCCTGCTTGTTTGGACCAAGTTGCTTTATCGAGCATTACGAAGTTGTATCTTGAGGGCGGAGGCCTTAGCCAAAGCATTCCTTTTGGCCGCATCATTAGCATCTATATGTGCCTTCAATTCGTTGCATTCAGAATTAACCTGGTTGGCTTCGGCCCGAAGGTGGTCCAGCGTCTCTGTCCTTCCCTACAACTGAGATACCGAAACGTTAGTTTCCGAAGATTGGGGAAGAAGCCTGTATTCCTTCAAAATAGAGGTTACCTATTTCTCGAGGTTGCCTTCGTAATCGTGACACTGGTTCAACTCCGATCGAAGATGTATCAGCTCTCTTGTTTTTTTTCACAAAAAAGCCTGAGAGATTACTCCCCATACAAGGCTTTACGCAATTTAGCCTCACAGTGAAGCAGCTCAGACTTGAGCTTATCGAAGGCCTATGAGAAAGAAGGTTCGGTTAAAAAGAAGAAAGTACAAAGTTAGAAAAGCAATAATGACTTCAACACTCACCATAGAGTAGAGTCACTGAGCTTCCATGAAGGTCGATCTCGCATCTACCGGCTCTATCTCATCGTCCCCGGTAGAGAAACTCGAGGTGCTCTGATTGGGCGGAGATACGTTGAAGCCCATTTCCCTCGGAATACTTCCCATCATTCGAGAACCAGCTGCCAAATCAGGTAATGAAGGACCTTCGGCCCTCCTCTCTTGTGGAATCTCTCCCACGAGACTAGGGTCCTCGAGCTCAGCAGGATCAACAGTCTCGGGAGGCCTCCTGGTTCGATCCATCAATGTAGAATCATCCTCTCCAGGTGCATTGATGTCCATAGAACAACCGATAAATATGAGATCTTCGTCAGCGGCAACGTCCTTCTCGCGCCCCCGGGCGGGTCCTGCCTTGCTATGGGAATCCTCGTCCTTCGAGGGTCTCTTTCTTTTATTATCCTTCCTTCTCTCAAAAGTCGAAGATCCTTCCTCCTCCTCGAAAGGGGACGGTCTCACCTCAGAAAACCCGTCGATGCCTGCAACAAAGAAATTAGTGTACGTAAAGGAAAGTACTCCTCGAGAGAAGAACTACATAGCACATACCATGGTTCTTAGCCTCCCATTTGCCCTTCGACAAATCTCACCACTTGCGCTCATCATAAGTCGAAGAGGCCTCCAATTTCCGGGCCCAGTCCGTAAGATCGAGGACCTCATTTGGCATCCACGGGATCGCTACGAAAAAAGGAAAGAAAACATCCTTACGGAGTCTGGCTCCACCGAGGAAAAAAAATAATAGAGTTCAGTATATCACTTATGCTTGAAGTTCCATTTCTCATGAAACGGCAGGAACTCCACAGGAATAATATCAACAGTCCTCACTTGAACAAACCGAATCATCCACCCTCGATCCATGTCCTCGTCATCACTAGCAATAAAAGTCTTGGTAGATCGATGTGGTAGTGTAATTAGACCTCGATAACGCAAAGGCCGATACAACCTGATGAGGTGGCTAAGAGTGAACTCGAGCTCGGCCTTTCCAGCGAAAAATCTCATCATCAACATGATCCGCCAGAAAGACGGGTGGATCTGAGCCAAAGTAATTCGATATCTTCGACGAAATTCGAGCACGAGTCGGTCGAGAGGACCCATCATAAAAGGGTACGTGTACACGTTGAGAAAGCCCTTTACGTGGGCCATAATATCCTCTTCCGTGAGGGTATCTGCAGCCTGACCTTTTCTCACCATCTGCAGTCTCTCTTTACAGCCCCAAGGTGTCTCTCTTCTATTGAGCTAATGAACCTCGATGCATGTTCTCGATGTCCCGGAACATCGAGAGGCTTCTCTATCGTAATCTTTCATCGAGACGAAACAGTTCGAAGTTGGCTCGCCAAACGCCGGCGGTGTACCACTGGTCGGGCGGGAAGCAGAGGTGGGACTTCCCTCTTTCTGGTGAGCAGATTTGGGCATGGCGTCCATGATTCCTTCAAAACAAGAGAGGGAAGATGGAAACTCAGGCGAAAGCTTCAATCTGATGCGGCACTAGAACTAGCGCAAAAAAGGGAACTCTATAGAGAAAGGTAGTTGCACAAAGCGACAAAGCCCTGAATGAAAGGAAAGCAAGTATATATAAGGAGAGCAGCGACTATTCATTAACTTTGATAGTCAGTCAGATCTGATAAATAAATTATGACTTCTTGGGAAAATATACTGACGGGGCCACTTCGGTCACTTCACGGTCATGTCACAGGAATGAAGTCACCACATAGTGTTCGAGGAACCGAAGAGTCAAATTGATTTCTTACCAACCCGATCGAGGGAAGGTATGTGATTGAAACCAGAACAACCCGACCTCAAGGGTCTCTGTTACTCCAAGACCGAGCTCGAAGGAGTTAAATTCAAGATCGAAGCTTGACTTCGGCATAAACACTTAAAGGCAAAACTTTGAAGACATTAAACGAGAAAATCCTTTGCATTCAAAAAAATATATTTACAACGGTGCATTTACAAAACTCCTAGGCGGAGTCCATATACAAAAGAAGAAGAAGTAAAAAGATCAAAGGTGGCCTAGTCTTCATCTTCGCTACTCCCCAAGCTACTTGCAGAGCCCTCGTCCGAGGTAGTCGGAGCTGCCGACTCCTCTTCCAAGGCTTTCGCTTCTTTGATCTCGGCAGAGAGATCAAAACCCTTGGTGTGCACTTCCTAGAAGGCCTGCCTTCGAGCTTCTAATCGAGCATGTGCAAGGGCGCGTGCCTGTTTGAGCTCAGCCTTTTCTGATATCTCCCTGGTTCGAGTATTTGCTGCAACAACATCTTCCCAATACGAGAATATGAGTGCATCGGCTTTCGACTTGGCCGCAGATAATGCGGCATCCGACTCGGCATCAAGCACCTTGAATTTGTGAACCTCCTCTCTAGAACCTTGAAGGAGACTCCGAGTTGAGGCCAGCCGCTCTTGGAGAGTACCCCTTTCCAAGGCCATGCTGTCCTTGTACCGCTTCAGCTCAAGGATCTCGACATCTTTGGCCGCAATGTCTTCTCGAAGTTGCCTCGCTAGGGCATCCTTTCGCTCAATCTGCAAATGCCGAGTCAAGGTAATAAACACCGAGTTATGAAGACAAAAATCAAGCTCATGAGTACCGAACTACCTGCTCGATGAGGTTGGCCCACTCTTGGAGCACTTTCTCCGAACTTGCTCGAAGGTTGTTCAGTTCATCCTCCCTTTGAGCATATAGAGTCTTTAGCACATTCAACACCAAAGCGAGCTTCTCGAACTCCCCCTCACAATGAGCCAGTTCAGCCCGTAACTTGGAGAAGGCCTGGTCGTATAGCATCGTGACCTATAGCATGAAGGAAAAAAGTTAGAAAAATAAAGGTCGAAACTCAAGGCACAATGGTTATGTCAAAAACCACCTATTTTTGGAGTTTCGCAACCTCCTCGAGAATGACTGAAGCATTGAGATCATCATCCTCTTCAACACCGGCAAAAAGATCTCCAAATGCATCATCCTCTCCTTGGGGTGCCCCTACATCGGGAGTCTCCCTGTTCTGAGCATCCCGTATTTGCCCTGGGGAAAATGACGGGCCTGATTGAAGATCGCCTATGACATCAACCTCTATTGGGGATTCCTCTCACACTCGAAGGGCCCCAGAGCGGGGTCCTCTGAATGCGCCAACCATTTGCTCGTCAGTATAGTCATCTATATCTGCAAGATCAGTAGGTGGATGTCTTGCTGCTGGAAGTGAATAGTATTCCTTTTTGATAAAACGCCATATTTTAACATCACAGGACTTTGCATATATTTTCATGCACACCTTCCAATGAGAGAAGTGTTGTCCATTGAATATGGTGGCCTTACTTGCGATGTCCATTCTTGAAAGAGTGCTCCAATAGTTGCTTGGTTTGACATGATCTTTTCTCACCAGCTGTTACGCAAAAGATAAATATGTAAAACCTGCTCTGCTACCAATTGAAAGTACAATAAGGAAAGTGAATTGTATATTTTTCTTATTGTATCCTAAGTAGTTGATTAGTTTAATAATTAGTCGACTAAAAATAAAGACAGAATCTAAATGAAAGCAGAAGTAAAAATGCAGGAATTAAAGATACCAAGATTTTTATACTGGTTCGGGTTCAATATGAATCCTACTCCAGTCCCATTGGGTTGCAAGGGTGTTCTCTCTTCAAAGCTCTTTGAAAGATTCGTACAATTGTGTTGATGTTATCTCGAACGCAAACTCACTTCTGAATCTAAGTACACTCGTGATACAATGCCTCACCAATGTTTTTCTCTCTTTCTTCTTTCTACTGATTACACAGTAAACTTTGTTAAGATTACAATGCTTGTTTAGAGTAGAACAAAGAGTATAAAGTTGGTATGATCAAAGTATATTATTCTTCCTTGACAGACTTCATTATATACTTGAGCTTGGCTTGAAGTATCATTGGCAGACCGTTGAGAGATTTGCGATCCCAGGGAATTGATCCTTGGAATTGAATCTATTATGATTCATTCCAAGAATAAGTACGGAGCTTCCATAGATGGTCCGTGACTGCCCGTCTTTTCCTTCTTCAAAAAAGGATTCCATATAATTGGTCCTTAAGTTGTTCCTTAATCCATGGAAATGATAGCCTTCCTTTTCGATACATATCTTCAACAATCAGGGTAGGCGTAATTTTAGTTCAGATCTCTGTGAATCTTGGTCCTTCCTTCTTTATACCAATTATCATGGTTGTCATATTGCTTTAATCTTGAACCTTCCTTTCTTGCTTCTGTTGACAGAACTTTTGCCTGTGTTCTTTACTCCTTCCTTTCTTGTCTTCATTCTTATTAATAGATTTGATCGCATCCTTCTTTTACATCTCACGTAATCCTGCACATAATAATATGTTGTTTTTCATCATTGAAATCTTCATCTAACAATAACTGTTACTGATTGAGTATTTCCTAGAAGCAGCTAACACATATTTCCCATTATAGTACCACTCCATCATTTCAACCTTTATAGAATTCAATTTCCTCCAATACCAACTACAATTAAGAGGAGGTGCATGAGTCGACATATACAATTTATTTATGTCTTATTCTTAGAGTTCCAATCTGAAATTTCAAACAAAACTAACTCGACTCTTCACAAAACTCTCTTAAATTGAGATATAAACTTCAAAGAATATTTCCAATCATTTGTAACAATACCCATCCAAACATTTACAAAATCATTTTTGAATTTAAAGCTTCGAAGCTATTTAATGGTTGTCAATGATGCTTTTACTGTACTTTACACGTAGTTGAAATGTACAAATTTCTCTTCCACGTTAATCGTTTAATAGCAATTGTAAGTTGTTATTAATGGTACGATAACCGTCTAATAGAAATTATAAATTATTAATTAATTGGGGATTTGGTTTACTCATCGATTTCATCCCCTATAAATTGTGCCAATAGAATCCAACTTAATAATATCAAGGAGAGGTCGGAATGAAACCATATGAAATACAACAAAATAAAATTTGACAGCAAATAACGGCAATAATGAAGCTCTTGATGATCGGAAAATTGAAATTCTTGTACAAAAGTATCGATCATAAGCTGGGTGGTGGAGAGGAAGAAGAGGGCGAGAAAACGTGAAAGATTAAAGTATAATACATTACTTTGTATATAAGCAATAATTTGCATATGAAGTTTAATTAAGTGATAACCCCTCTAAGAGGGATAAATAAGTTTATAATATAGTATAGATAGGTAAATATTCTTTATTTCAAAAAGTGAAATTTAGTAGGCAAATGCTAGTAGAACTCATTCTTGTCTGAACGTGAACATGCTAATGTTAATTGAACTAATCAAACTGTATTATAAAAAAGGTGTATCAATCAATCTACTAGTCATATCTCAACTTCAATTAACCTAAATAGCTATCCTCTTAACCGCTTAAACTAAAAATAATCGGTGCATGTATGATATATTATATATGTATAGGTTATGTATAATATTTGTGTAGAATAAAAATGAGGGGCGAGAACAACGAATTGTGTACCTTATTGATGCAGCAGAAACCGAACTCACCACCAAAAGAACTTCCTGAAGTCGAACTTTGAATCACCAGGAAACAAAGCTTAATTCACAAACTAAAAGCCTTCCTTTCTTGTATGTGATTTCTGTTGGGAGAAGAAAAGAGTTTTCGCACTCTCTTTGATAGTTCTTCTGTAGAACAGATATATAGAAGAGGAATAGAGGAAACTACCGATAAAAGACCACCACTCCATGTTCTAACGTCTCTCAAAATAACGTGCGATGGTTTTAGGAGTAATAAAACCTACGTGTAACCTCCTTAAGTTTTATCTCTTTTAAAACGGATCGGGTCAGTCCACACGGGCGACCCATGACCCAAACCTTATATCCAACATCTCCCACTTCGCATAGGTGGACTAGATCCAAACTAGTAACTACCATGAAAACAACATACATAGTTCATACCGGCAAATAGTTCGTGAGACCTGCGAGCATTAAGAGCCATAATATTCTTAATCCCTTTAAGGTTGTTTAACAACTCTATGTAGAAATCCAATCACATGCGGAAGGGATTTACTACTAACATGAGGATCTTGTTACTCGCAATACCCCAGACATCACCTGCTACTCCAGTAGCTAGTTATTTAATCCCTCATCCTCAAAAAGGTGAAGTCGAGTTCATGTTTAACTTTGTATTCATAATTACATTTGATTACCTCAAGGTAAGTGTAATGGTCGACCTATGAATACAAGTCAAATTACCAAAAAAATATTTATTTGTCTTCCCTTTCTACTCGAATCTTTCCATTCCAAATCAACTGCTTTCCTAGACATGCACTGCATTGCCGAATACTCATGGCTATTAATAACTTGCTAAAGTAGCAACATTGATTGACATTTCAAGAAACAGTAAAAGGTCAAAGGGTATTCCAATAAAAGTTAATGTAACTTATTTGGGATCTCACACAATGAAGAAGTAGGGACTCATTCTTCCATTATCTCATTGGTCGATAGCACACGTCGTATGAAACACACGATACGGTGTTCTCACCTTATATTGGCGCGTGTGTCTTATTCTTTTAATCATCCAACACCGTACAGATCTTGGTCTGGACATCTCCAAATGTCTAACCCGAGTTTCTCACTTCAATAATCCTCAACCCATCTTCTTAGAGAAACTTGCATCTGGTTTACAAAACAAGTCATAATCGAATAGTGAAATTCGTAAGTCGGATTAGTTGTCAAGACCGACCTCTACAAGTAAATATAACCTCACATTATCCAAGGTTCTATAAGGTCTCATCTCTTCATGATTCTTAACGTAAGAGGCGATTGCTCGTGTGAGAGAGCCAATCTCGCGACTTGTTCGACACACTTTATCAACAAAACATTCATCACATGCATATGAGATATAAGCATAAATTCAAGAGTCAAATATTGATGAGCATATTAAAATAATCAAGTCATTTTACAATACATAAATATATATTCATATCCTTCGCAAACCTAGAGCCATTACATGTTTCTCAAACAGGTCTCTAGATATCGCCTTTGTAAAAGGATCAGCTATCATGCTTCGCGTAGGAATGTACTCTAAATTTATCTCTCCACTTGCTACTATGTCTCTCACAAAGTTATACTTGATGTAAATGTGTTTGGTCTTGCTGTGATACTTAGGATCTTTTGTATATGCAATAGCCGCTTGACTATCACAATATAGAGTCATGGGACCCTCAACCAAACAGCTTCTTGTACTGCAGACGCACAAGCCACGAACTCAGCTTCCATTGTTGAAAGGGATGTACAGGTTTTTTTCTTACTTTTCCATGATATAGCACCACCATTAAGTAAGAAGGCATAACCGGATGTTGATTTTCTATCATTCCGATCACCAGCCCAATCACCATCTGTATATCCTCTCAAGTATAAATTATTTCCACTCAAACATAGTGAATAATCTGCAGTTCCCTTCAAGTATCTAAAAATTCTCTTCACGGCTTTCCAATGATCTCTTCCAAGATTCGATTGATACCTGCTAACTAGACCTACGGCATAACAAATGTCTGGGCGAGTACACATCATAGCGTACATCAAGCTCCC
Organism: Nicotiana attenuata; assembly: GCF_001879085.1. Classification (NCBI taxonomy): domain Eukaryota; kingdom Viridiplantae; phylum Streptophyta; class Magnoliopsida; order Solanales; family Solanaceae; genus Nicotiana; species Nicotiana attenuata. The sequence goes on along the minus strand of NW_017671190.1, from coordinate 155,357 downwards.
GACAGCACTTGAATATGGAACTCGAGACATGTCTTCCTTTTCATTTTCAGTCTTGGGACACATTTCAAGGCTTAAAGTTTCACCTCTCTCTATAGGAGTATCCATGGATTTGCAACCATTCATGCGAAAACGCTCCAAAATTTTCTTTATATAAGTTTCTTGAGATAGACTCAATAACTTTTTGGAACGGTCTCTTTGGATCTTAACTCCAAGGATATAGTCTGTCTCGCCCATATCTTTCATGTAAAATGACTTTGAAAGCCATGACTTGATAGTTTCAAATTTTCCAAATTGTTTCCGGCCAATAAAATATCGTCCACATAAAGAGAAAGAATTACAAACATCCCATTAGACTTCTTCACATAAATGCAATGGTCTTCATCGATCATGGTGAAATCATATGAGATCACCTCCTTGTGAAATCTCAAATACCATTGCCTTGAAAATTGCTTCAGGCCATACATAGATCTATTCAATTTACAGACCTTCTTTTCTTGGCCTTTAACAATGAGCCTACAGGTTGTTCCATGTAGATTTCTTCGTTTAGTTCTGCATTGAGAAAAGTTGTGTTCACATCCATTTGATGTAATTCCAAATCCAAACGTGCAACAATAGCCAAAAGTAAGATAATTGAGGTAAACTTCACAACTGGTGAAATGTTTCCTCATAATCTATTCCAGCTTCTTGAGTAAAGCCTTTTGCCACCAATCGTGCCTTGTATCTTTCTATTGACCCATCTGCTTTGCGTTTAACTTTGAGAACCCATTTGTTCCCAATGGCTCTACGCCCAGGTGGAAGGTCAACTAGATCCCAGACTTTGTTGGTTTTCATGGACTCTGATTCTTCTTTCATTACCTTCATCCACTCTTCTTTTCCAGGGCTCGATAAAGCCTCAGTCATAGACTTTGGCTCATCCTTTTCTGTGGGAGATACCAAGAAAACATAATCTTCAATGTCATAAGTACGTTTGGGTATATTTTTCCTGGCACTCTTTCGTAGTTAATATTCAGGTTTGTCAGAAGGATTTTGGAATTGAGAGTTCCCACTCCCACTCGGATCAAGAATAAGATCTTGATCAATTTGAATATCAACTGTGTCAGAAGACACTTGCTGACTATCTTAGTTCAACATTTCATAAAGAGGCTCTCCATCCTTTACCTCGCCCTTCTTTGGAAAATCATTTTCCAAAAATGTGACATCTCGCGATTCAACCTCAATAACACTTCCATCCTCTAATTCACCTATGAACACATACCCTTTGGAGTGTTCTGAATATCTTATGAAGATACATTTTTTGCCTTTTGGACCTAATTTACCAAACTTGCTAAAGGAATCTTTTACATATTCAGCACCACCCCAAGGTCGTAACTCCTTTAAGTTTGGTTTATGACTAGTCCATAGCTCATAAGGAGTGGAAGAAACTGATTTAGAAGGCACTTTGTTCAATATGTAGGTTGCAGTCAATAACGCATCTCCCCAAAAGGAGATAGGTAAATTTGCCTGCGCCATCATGGACCTTATCATGTCCAATAGTGTATAATTCCTCCTTTCTGCTACACCATTTTGTTGAGGTGTGTATGGAATAGTTAACTGTCTGGTGATTCCCTTTTCATTGCACAATCCTTCGAATTCTTTTGAAAGATATTCACACCATCTATCGTTTCTTAGGGTCTTAATCCTTTTGTCTAATTGATTCTCAACTTCATTCATATATTTCTTAAAGCATTCAAGTGCTTCAGATTTATGAGAAATCAAATAGACATAACCAAATCGTGTGAAATCATCAACGAACGTATGAAATATAAAGCACCAGACCTAGTCCTCACATTCATTGGACCACAGATATCAGAATGAATTAATTGCAATGGAAAATCAGCTCTCTTAGCCTTTCCAAATGGTTTACGTGTAATCTTTCCGGCAAGACAATTTTCACAAGTTGGCATTTCAATTTTAGAGAAAGAACCTAGATGTCCTTCCTTAGCCAATTTATTCATTTGATCCTGCCCTATGTGACCTAATCTTGCATGCCATGTAATAACATCAATATCATTGTTACTAGAATAACATGCCATAACACAACGGTCAACATAATAGTTATACATAGAAGGATTACAATCTAACACAATAAAACCATCATAACGATGTCCAAAACCATAAAAATAATTGTCTTGAGTAATTCTAAGACCACTGCGACTAAAGTTCAAATTGAAATCTAAATCTAGAAGAACAGACACAGAGACTAAGTTTCGTCGAATCTCTGGAACATACAGGGCGTCATGCAACATCAAAGATCGGCCACCACGCATGTCCATTTTGCAAGTGACTATCCCTTTGACTTCAAGCTTTGCATTATTTCCTACATATACATACTTTGATCCAGGTGAAACTCGACGAAAGTCTATGAACGCTTCTCTATCACGGATTACATGGTCGGTGGCCCCTGAGTCTTTTTCGGCTCAGTGCACTCATGAGCGAAATGAACTGGGACTTGGAAATTGTAGCACTTCATCTTGCTCTTGTCTTTCTTCTTATAGAACCAATTTCCTTTCTTGGAATTTGGCTTGTTTCTTTTGTTGGAGGGTCTTTCTCCAGTCTCCTTACCCTTTCCGTCATTTTTCCAGTTTCTCTCGCACTTGAAGCTTGATTTCTTTGTACCACTTGATTCTGCCACAAAGGCATTAGGTACAGCTTTAGCAGCACCAAGCCGCTCGTCTTCAAGCTCCACATGACGGGCAACATCAGCAAATGTTTTGATGCTATCATTGTGGGTCAAGTTAACCTTCAGATGTTCCTAATTATTAGGAAGAGACCGAATCACTTCCTGAACCTGCTGCTCATCAGAGAGAACATAGCCAGCACTTTTGAGTTGAGCAATCATATTTGACATCACCCTTAGATGTTGCTTGACACCGTGATCATGATGCTTTTGTACGTGTCAAACTTGATTGTCAACTGTCGAAGGCGAGTCACAGTCGTACCCCCATATGCCTCTCTTAAATGTGCCCACATGGCTTGAGCAGTAGGATATTGCTCACATTCGTGGATGAGATCATCAGCAACTGAACTTACAATAATTCCACGTGCAGTGGAATCTTTCTTCTTCCAACTCTTGTGTTGGGCAGTGTTACCCTCCTCTGGCTGACTCATAGCATGGTTAATACTTTCAAGAGCATCTTGCTCTTCGAGTACACCACATCTTACGACTCCAGATGTCGTAATTTTTTCCATTCAATTTGTCACCCTTGTTCAACTCAGCAATGATACTTTTTGATGCCATGTCTGTTATTCGAGACAATATTACAAGTTTAACTCATCAATATATACTTCAATCAATTTATGCATGTGGTTACACACTCAAGTAAATTAATTATAATATTAATTCTACATTTAGTATAGAATCGAACGGTCACTACGTTTCCATTCATCATCTATATTTAAATATTTTTAATTAATATTAAAATCACTTCTTAGTGTGTACTTTATTTCAAGTCTCAATCCATTACACAAAAAAATGATAAAGTATGTATGTAACTGGTGAGACAAATAACACAATTTAAATTTCATTAAGATAAAACACATAATAACAATTTACATGTTTGCTAGTACATACATGTACCAATTGAACACTAACTCTTGCTCATATACGCTAAAAGGTGCACTAGGCCAAACATCATGATAAATCTCAGTTAAAATTTCACCCCAAGGCTCTCGAAGAGAGTCCGCTAAAATAGCTAATGCTTCCCAATCAATAATTTCTATGTTTCTTTTAAGCAATCCACTAGGCAGTGCCTAGGGCTAGTTTTTATTTATATAAAAAAATCAAAACATAGTTTGTCAGGAGGTCTAACACAAGAAAAGGCATAAAATTTGAAAAATACATACGACCTATTACCAATACTGAGCATAGTACTCCATATTGGCATTACATTATGAGCACTAGCAAAACTACAAATTCTATGATTAACTAAACCAATGTGTGTAAGAAAATGAATCACTGTCCCTACTATCATTGTGTGTTTTCCTCTTCCTTGATGCTGTACTGACACAATTGCTATCCAGCTGATGATTAAGTTCCCCATATTTTCCACGTACCAAGTGCACCTGTACAAGTACTGCATTGTTCCTACCCCCAGCTGCCCGCTTGCTTCCTTTTTGTTCTCATTTTTGCTTATCTTCCTCTTCTTTTTTGTTGATTCCCTCCAATGAGTGTGTTTCTGATATGTTCTTGTATACTGAAATGTTGAAGTCCCAGCCCCATGCATTGTAGCTTTATCCGCAAATTGTAGCCAAAGTTCTGTGGATTGCCATCTCGAAATCAGCTCTAATATGACTTGTTTGAGCTCCATTTCCTGATTGATCACTATCTTTTGGACTGGCCTTTTTATGAGTGTTGATCCCTGGGATGCTGAGTTGTGAAACTGCATTTAGCTTTTGTTCCAAAGTACAGTACTCCTGCCCAGAAATCTTGACAAAGATCTGCTGCATGCATGATAATGTAGATGAGTCTGGGCCAAAATTTTGCCCCTTCCTATATATGCTGCTATTCTTATGCTCACCCATGGTTCCCCTACACTGGATTGAGTACATTGTACTAATACCACCAGTAGTAGGTTCCTCATAAGATAAGGCATAGCCACAATAAAGTATCCTGCAAAAGAGCAAACTATGTTAGTGAATAAATTCATCTGCAAGATCTCTTCCATATGGATTTGATCATAACAGATGAATGATATTGACTCCTTAGTTGTGATGTGTCCTTCCTCAAAGTTTGCTTTGGCCCCTGTATGGTTGTTTAGCTTAGGTGAATTGGTCATTTTGTTCCCCAGGCCATCAAAATCCATCAGCACATTCTGAGAAACTGCTGCATTCCAATTCTGATTGCAGCTATAACTGCTCATAGTGCAGCTATAAATTTGTGCTCTCCATGTGCTAAATTGATATAAAAAATTTGCAGCTCCCTTTCTGTGATATTGGTATGTTAATGCAAAAACATAACATCCCTTTGAATGTACACAGGAGCTTCCAAAGTTTATTGCCTTCCACGGTATTTCCATGAAGAACTGTGGACATCCTTGGTTCTATACTATGCCTTATTTTTAATTCTTCCTTCCCCCCCCCCCCCGACCCTAGTCGGTACTCGGTAACTACCGTAAGTAACTAACTACCTAACGTAGGTAGGGACTACTAC
>NW_017671190.1:122657-148771 GCF_001879085.1 Nicotiana attenuata | reverse complement strand
AGATTCATCTACCCCAAACTCTTGTGGAACCAGGAAATACAAAGCCCCCAAACCTGTCCAATTGTCAAACCAAAACAAAGAGGAGCCCATTTTTGGTTGCCACATAATCTGATGCTCTATCAAATCCCTGCACTCCAACATCTTCCTCCATATATGAGAGCCTCTCCTCCATGGAACTATCACAGAGTTAAGCTTTTTACAGTACTTTTGGCTCATAAAAGAGCTCCAAAGACTAGGCTTGGTTCTATAGTTCCACCACAGTTTACAAAAGAGTGCTTGTGCTACATCATGAAGAGACCTGAACCCAATCCCTCCTTCTTCCTTTGGCATGCATAGTGTAGTCTATGATGCCCAATGTCTGTTACTACCTGTGACTGAGCTACTCTAGAAAAATTGAGCAAAAATCTTGTGCAGTCGAGTGATCACATATTTTGGAGGATTGACAGCTGATAGCAAATGGATTGGCATACTCTGAAGCACATGAGCAATAAGGACTACCCTCCCACCTATGGATAATAATTTACCTTTCCATGATTGTAATCTGTCCATTACTTTTGTGAGCATAGGCTGATAGTATTCCATTTTTCTCCTTGAATAAAATATAGGACATCCCAGATATATGATAGGAAATTCTTGCCTCTTTATCCCTGTGATCCTCTCCACTTTATTTGCCACTTCTATATCTGTTAAGTGATGGAGATATACAGCAGATTTTGCCTTGTTCACCAACTGTCCAGAAGCTGATTCATAAAGTGCAAGTACCTCCATGATCAGTCTAAGTGATGTTGCATCTGATGAGGAGAAAATGATCATGTCATCTCCATAAGCAAGATAATTGATCTTTGGACTCCACTTAGGCAATCCATAGCCACAAAAGTATAAGTTCAAATGCAGTGCATTAAGGCCTCTTGAAAGTGCTTCTTCTACCAAAATAAACAATGTAGGAGACAAGGGATCTCCTTGCTTTACTCCCCTCGATGATTTGAAAAAGCCATGAGCTTGGCCATTTATTAGGACTGAATACCAGTTGTTAGACACTATACCAAACACCATGCTTATAAATCTTTCTGAAAATCCCATTTTTCTTAGAACCTTGGTCAGGAATAACCAGGATAGTCTGTCATAAGCCTTAGTCATGTCAAGCTTCATAATGACATTAGGTCCTGCCTTGGTTCTAAGCCTCATATCTGTGACTATCTCTTGGGTTAATAGAATATTTTCCACTATGCTCCTTCCTTTGACAAACCTGACTGTTCCTCAGATATTAGATTAGGTAAAAACCCCACCAGTCTCTCATGTATTACCCTTAATATCAAGATCAGAAAATGTGCATACTTCTTTCTTCTTTGGAATCAGAACAAGGTTGGTGTGTGTAACACGTTTTGGCAAGTCATGACCATTGAAAAAGGCTCTAACCATGTCAAATAAATCATCTCCAATAATCTCCCAACAGGACTGATAAAATTTGCCTGTAAAGCCATCAGGACCTCCTGCACTGTCTCCATTCAATCCAAACACAGCTGCCCTCACTTCTTCCATAGTTGGCTGCTTTATTAGTTCTTCATTCTTCCCCATGTCAATCAATGTAGGAACATTGTCTATGATATGAAAATAGGTAGGGATTGAGTTTTCTGTAAATTGCTCTTCAAAAACCTTGATTGCTTCTGCAGCTATTTCTTCCTCCTCTTCAATCCACACTCCTTGCCTGTTTTGAATTCTGTTTAACTGTAGCTTCTTCCTTCTGCCTCTTACGTGAGCATGGAAAAATTTGGTGTTCCTATCCCCATCCTTGAACCAAGCCATCCCTGTCTTCTGTTTCCAGTATTTTTCCTCCAAAGCTAAGAACTTGATCAAAACTGCTTGAACCTTTTGTAATCTTTGTCTGTTTAACTTTGTGGGATTTGCTTCAAACTCAGCTTCATGAATAAGAACAACTTCCTCCAAGCTTGCAACCTTCTGGAAAATATCTCCAAAAGTCTCCTTGCTCCACACTGATAAGGCCTTTTTCAATTTCTTCATTTTGTGATTGAAGATGATGAATGGATTGGCACTAAAATCAGCTTTCCAGTTCTCCTTCACCAGTTCTTTAAAAGAAGCATGTTCCACCCAAAAATTCAGGAATCTAAATGGCTTCTTCACAGGAGGAGTCTCTTTGTGACACTTGAGTTTTAATGGACTGTGATATGAACCTATTTTAGGTAAATGTTGTACCTCTATACCTGGGAAGGTCTGCTGAAACTCAGAGTTGGACACACACCTACCTAGTCTCTCAAAGATACAATCCTCTTCTAATCTACCATTCCACCATGTGTAAATACTACCCTTGAATCCCAGATCAGAAAGATTGCAGGTGTTAATACATTGCCTAAAGTCATCAATTTCATTAATATGTATTGGAAGACCTCCAAATTTTTCCTCCTCATCCCAAATGACATTGAAGTCACCTCCTACCAACCATGGTAAATTAATGTCACTTGCTATATCATACAATGAGTCCCATAATTCTATTCTTTCAACTGCATCACACTTGGCATATACCAATGTAAGAACAAATTCTACCTTAGATTCTGTATGATTAAGCTTTAAGGTTAACTGCTAAACCATATTGTACATCACTGTGACTTCAAAAACCTCATCAATGAATACCCAAATTTTGTTTGAAACATTGGACATAGCTTGGGAAAATCCAATTCTATTTGTGTACCTCTCCAAAGTCCTAGCTTGCTGCTTGGGTTCCATCAATCCTATGAACTGATAATGATTTCTCCTATGCATTTTGATTAGCCTTTCAAAGGCTTGTTGAGTGTTTACTGACATGATGTTCCAAATGAGAGCATCCATTACTGTTTGGTTAATGATAAAGTCCTCCTTGTTTGAACTCCACCTGTAGGGACAGTAGGGTTCTCTTTCTGCTGTTTCTTCTTGCCTCTTGCTGCAGATTTCACCTTTTCAAGAAGTCTAGGTGAAAGGTCTCCTTGCCTTGATATGTTATGAAAATTCTTAATAATGGACTCTTGGTCCATATTATGATCTGTTCTATACCTGGCTTCTTCTGCACCATCATTGTCTTGCTCACCACAATTATCCTTAACAATTTGCTGTTGTGGATTAAGCAACAAAGTCTGTTCCTCCCCTTTCTTCAATATCTTTAACTGAGTGTGCTCCACTGAATTTTTTGGTATGACTGCTGTCTGATTGTTCTGCTCCTCATTCCCAGACTTTGCCAAAATATGCTGCCTCTCTTCTACAATTTTATTCTGAATTGCACCTTCTTTTGTTCCTCCAGGATCTACTGCATCAGCTCCTATTCCTTCTGAATTCTGGATATCTTCCCCATGAGATCCAATTATGTCCTTTGCATTCTTGGTTATTGCTTGTTCCTTGGGTTTTGTCATTTACCTTTGTAGAGTTCTCATCAGTAATGTTTTCAGCTATGACAATGGCATCACCATTTACACTTTGATCCTCATTCTCCTTCTCTTCTTGAATTGGCTCTTCATCTACTTGAGAACCCAATGGCACCACATCTACATCTGAGTCTTCTTCTATTTGGTTAGACCATAGTTTGCCTCCACTCCATTGTACTCTATCAGACACCTTGGTAACAAAATTGTCATTTGTTTGGATTTCTGGAGTATTAGCCAATTCCCTCTCCTCTGATGTATCCTGTGAAGGCAAATCCTGGAAGGGAGTATTAGCTCCCACTGTAATATCACCTACAGAGTTCTTGAAAGCTCTTTGTACCCACTGAGCTGTAGATTCTTTGCCTGCATTTTCTTCTCTTCCATTCCCTTTTGTTTAAAAATGTGCTCTACTAGCTGTGTATCCTATAGCAAGTGAATTTACACTGAATTCAGGTGCTACAGGATTCAATTTTCCAGCTGTTTTACCAGCCTCTTGATGTTGATTTTGTATTGTTTCTGTGTATCCTCTTAGTGGACTTTTAGAACTTGGTTGGTCTGCTACCAATGCTAGTTGATTTTCAGCTTCTGCATCATCATCTACTACTTCCAATACAGAAAATTGATTTCCCACCTGAACCTGATTACCAACTCCTTGAAGAACTGGCACTAACTCCTTACCAGTTGTTGTTTGTACTACCTGTTGCTGTCCTGCTTTCCCTTCATTGTTTCCTCCATTTATTTGCTGATTATCACCCTGCTGAGCTGGGACAATCTCTTTTCCTGTATTTGCTTTTTCTGCACTTTGATTTCTCATATTCCTCACTCTATTATCTTTGACTTCTTTCCATTGTTCTTTGCTCTTTCCTGCCAAATTTCCTACTACCTTTCCACTAGATAGAATCATTAGAGGGCCCTGTTGAGTTGAAACATTAGCCTGCTCACCACTTTTCTCTGCTGCAATACTCTGTTGATCGTTAGCCTTGTTATTCATTACTTCTGGATGAATCTTCCAGCACTCTAACATATCATGCCCTTGTAATTTACACTCCTTGCAATACTTGGGCAAATAGTCATACTTGATGTTTACCCACTCCGCTCTAATCTCCCCCAATGGCTCATTCAGAATATCCATACGAACCTTCTTGGGAAGGTCTGCTAGAAGATCTACTAACACCTTCACACGTGCACAACTAGGTCGTGTTTTATTTACTGTTGCCAAGTCAAGGTGCAGTGGTTTGCCAACTGCTGAGGCTAAGGAAAATAAACACTCCTTGACAAAATACGTAGGCAACAAGTTAGGGAAAGAGATCCATGCCATTACCTTTGGTGTTTCTTCTCCGACTTTAAACTTATGATCATATATCAGGGTCCTCAACTGGTATTCATTACCAAACTTGTCCTTAACATAGTAAACTCCTTTTGAGGAAAAATCCACAAGTCCTGCCAAAGAGTCAATCGTATTAATACATGCCTATCACGAAGATAACCTATAGAGCATTCCCCTTTAATTCCACATTGTATAGGAACTATTCGACGTAGTTCATTGATCTCTGGCCAACCATACGAGAATTTGCACACTACAGCATATTGTAGACCTTCAATCACGTTCATTCTTTCAACCTCGGCTTCAGTAAATTTCACAACAGGTTGTCCGTTAATCACATTGGCTCGACGTAATGCAATTGGTTCAACAGAAGCAGAACGTTCCTGCATGGCATTGTTCATGGTATTAGGTTTAAGTATTTTTGAGTAATCTAAGGGCTGAGTATTGTTGTTTGTAGTCGTGGGAGGCTGGGCAATGGTGAGGGGAGGCTGACCAGCCGGGGAAGAGGGCTGGCCGCCGGCCAAATTGGCCATAGCAGCTGATCACGTAACTTTCTCTCTCTAAAAGCAAAATTCGCCAGAGCCTCTCTCTCTAGGGTTGCTGTTTTTTTTTTTGTAATTTCTATGTATTTAGCCAATTCAGCTCTTTTTATCTTAAAGAGATGTACATGTTCAGGAATGGAAGTATCAGGAACCATTTTAAATTCCTTAAACTCCCTAAATTTCTTTTCTCTTTCCCTTCGTTCAGCCCTTCGATCCCTTAACTCATTTTGCCTCGCCCTTGGGACATCCTGATGACTTCAGGCTCCGAGTCTGAATCATTATAGAAATAAGTCATGCGACGACGTACCCTTCTACGTTGTCTCCTTCCTTGACTTCGAGAACTCCCACTTGGAGTAATTTGAATTTGTCCATGTTCAGCCATATCTGAAATTGGACCAAGAAAATAATAAGAATGGCTACAACCACTCAATGTGAAAACATATGTCACAATAATGCGTAGAAGTATTTCAATATAAGGGATAAGGGCTAAACTAATTATCTATATTAAGTAGATAAAAAAATCACTTTTCCAGTTTCAACAAGTGAAAGCATATTATGAGAACAGAATGCTTATGAACCAGAAACATAAATTTCACTTGCCTAATTCAAAGTCAGAAAAGTCCCACACAGCAGGTAATTCAACTAGGTAATTCAATGGTCTGATATTCCTTATTTGTTTTGCTTTGGCTTATTACTAAATACATGAAGAGCAACAATTGAATTACCATTAAAAATACAGTACTAGATGGTAGAAAAATTAACGCCATTTTAGTACTCCTTTTTCAATTTTCTGAACCAAATTTGATATGAGATTTTGACAGGACTAGCCTTTTAAATAATACCTACCACTAGCCATTAATTCCTTTTAGTAGTATCAGGATAATAACGCCTTTAAACTGTAAACTTGAATGTAATATCAACATTGAAGTTGGTTGGAATTGGTAACACTTTTGCTTATCCACTCCATTCCATAATTTAATTTAAGAGTGTTTATTTCCTCGAAGTTATGGCGTCAGCAGAAGGAAATGAAGAAGCACTAAAAGCTAGCTAGACGTATCTAATTAAATTAGGCAGAATCATCAAGTTGCACATACATATACAGAGTTTCTGATGCATATTTACTCAACAGAATGAACGGTTCAATAGATTTCCATTCAGGCGAAAATTGTTCGACTCTCGTTTCAGGACATTCTCGTGCAGAGTTTCTGATTTACAGCCGTTTCGTCATACATTATTTATTTTTTTTTAAAAAATTGCTTTGGAACAAACAGCAACAAACAATGATTGGAGGCGAACTTTTTCAACGGAGTTTTCAATTATTCCATGTTTAAAGAAACAAGAAACAACCTGGCTCTGATGCCATTGTAGAATAAAAACGAGGGGCGAGAACAACGAATTGTGTACCTTATTGATGCAGCAGAAACCGTTGAACTCACCACCAAAAGAATTGCCTCAAGTAGAACTTTGAATCACCAGGAAACAAAGCTTAATTCACAAACTAAAAGCCTTCCTTTCTTGTATGTGATTTTTGTTGGGAGAAGAAAAGAGTTTTCGCACTCTCTTTGATAGTTCTTCTGTATAACATATATATACAAGAGGAATAGAGGAAACTACCGATAAAAAACCACCACTCCACGTTCTAACGTCTCTCAAAATAACGTGTGATGGTTTTAGGAGTAATAAAACCTACGTGTAACCTCCTTAAGTTTTATCTATTTTAAAACGGGTCGGGTCAGTCCACATGGGCGACCCACGACCCAAACCTTATATCCAACAATTTGTATAATCATATATAATCTGTGTATAATATATGCATATCAGTTAAAAAATAATAAATTCGACCGATTATTTATGTAAAATCCCTAAAACTCTAGTGGACAAACCAACCAGAGAGAGATAGAGAAAACTACCCTCTATAGCCCCTCAAAATTTTAATAGCCCATATTTTTTTTCATTGACACAAAATGGCCCTTCGGCCCAAACATATTGCATCTAGTAGCCCGAAATGTCTATTTAGTATAAATTTTGTATATTGACAGTCTCTTTTGTATATTTTTTGTATATTGACATTCTACTTTGTATATTTTTGTATATTGATAGTCTATTTTGTATATTTTTTGTATAGTGACTGTCTATTTTGTATATTTTTTATATAGTAACAGTCTATTTTGCATAGTGCAGTTTATTGTATATAAATTGTATAGTGGTAGACTATTTAGTATATTTTTGTATAGTGACAGTCTATTTTGTATATATTTTGTATAGTGACAGTCTATTTAGTATATTTTTTGTATAATGATATTCTATTTTTGTATATATTTTGTATAGTGACACTATATTGTATATAATTTGTATAGTGATAGTTTATTTTGTATAATTTTTATATAATGACAGTCTATTTTTTATATAATTTAACTTTATGCATAGTTATTACCTCAAATGAAATAATTCCGTTCTCAATTTCCTTTTTCCGTGATTTCTTTATCAATGCAAAATGAGAGAAGCAAATCCAGAATTTTTCTTGGATGCTGGAAACATATGTAATTGCGTTACTCCACAATCTAAAGAGTAGCTAAGAACAGTTAATTCATGAATTTCAAGGATCATTGTCAGTATAAACCAAAGGTATAAAATAAAAAATAAAATTACAGGGATTAGTATTAGGTATGGGATAATTATCCCCGAAGCACATTGATATCGATGTGTGCTCAAGCTTGCGACATATGGGCTTTATCGAAAATCAGACTTAGAGTTGCTGATTAAGAAGGTGCCGAAACAATGAAGTGCCAATCGAATTAAATCTGTTTTGTTGTTTCATTCTCTGCTTTTGGTGTCTTGGAATTGAAGCGGTGAACTTTTTTGTTTGAAACGTTTCGGAGAGACCATGACTGCTTCTCTCTCTTTCCTCTTCTTCCCTATAGGTTGCTGCTACTGATTTTTACTAGTCACCGCCGGAATTGACCACTGGCTGGCGACGGTATTACCCCCATCGACGGCGATTGTTCCACGCTATTGATACGCCATCCCTCTCCTCCTTCATTTCTATTTCTTTTGTTTTGATGTTGTTTTAACTGGTGAAAGTCCAGATCTTCTTGTATCTGGCCGGTTCTAGAATTTTCCAGCGAGGTATCTAAACGAATGGAATTCGGTCAGTGAGATTTCTGTTTTCCGGCTAGCTGTTGTTACTGTTTTTAGGCTAAGACTTGTATAAGTCAATTTGTGGCTACCGAATGATATATGTTTGGACCGATGGGCTATAAATGAATTTCTCTCAGAGATGCGCATTAGCCTTAGCCAAAGTCTTTCGGTAACGTTTGGTCGTGAAAAACTCAAAACCCGATTTTGCAATTGGGCTGTGAATCCAAAAATCGGATTTGCCTAGATTCAGAAACTGGGCTGTAAAATGGGGTTAGTTTCTGACTAGCTAGCTGTGGTTTAATTGGCACGGGTAATAATCGGGGATCTTCCAAGCCTCAGGTCGTACACAATCTGTTCGACGATTTGATTCAAAGAGACTTCAGATTTTCATATATCTTTCAATCGCTCTTTGTCCATTCGTATTTAATAAAAATCTGTCAGTGGGTTCACTTAACCACTTTCAGAGTCCTTATTTTCTGCCTTATTATCAATATGTGTTGCGTTTGAAGTTTGAGAAAGATGCTTATAAAACGTATCCTGTCATCTTCTATTTCTTCTTCATATGGTTTTTCATCGTTGTCCACCTCCTCGAATTTGTTAAAAAGCGGAAGCATTTTAAAGCAAGCAAGGACATTTTCAGATGCTGACATTATTGAGTATTCCAAGCTGACACACGACGCCAATCCATTGCATTTTGATGCTGAATGCGCCAAAAATGCTGGTTTTAGTGATCGCCTTGTTCCTGGGATGCTTGTCGCTTCCTTATTTCCCAGGATTATTGCTGCTCATTTTGTAAGTTCTACATTCCTCAGTCATGCCCCGTTGTTTCAATAGACTTCTCTTAAGAACTTTAAAAACTTCAGAATTCAATTTTTATATGACGACAGTGTAAAAGAGTTTTACACTATTTGGTTAGTTAAGTAAAAGTCCAAATACATGTAGCTGTATGTAGTCATAGTGGATTAGTTACCTGAAAATGATTGTTAAATAATATGTTACAACAATTAAACTACACGTTAGCCAGGATTTTAATAATCACAGAATGGTAAGATAAAAGTCAAGTATGAAGTTAAAGTGTTAGTTGTTCATGTCGAAAAGATGGTACACACAACCTACTTTAATCAGTTAACCTTCACCGATAGCTTAACAGATCCTTAAACATTTTTGTGTATATAGCTTAAAAGTAAATATGATGATATATTTCTTAAAGTAGCTACATTTGCAACTTTGTTGAATGGGGAAGGTACTATGTAGATCTGGTTTTAAATTGGAAAATTCTTCAGTGTTACTCTAATTATTGTTGTTTGGTAATTTCTCCAGCCAGGAGCTGTATATGTTTCACAAACCTTGCACTTCAAATTACCTGTTTATATTGGAGATGAGATCATTGCTGAGGTACAAGCATCAAGCATTAGACAAATGAAAAACAAGCATATGTAAGTACCTCTTGGCTGAAGATTTATAGTTCGATACCATATTTTGTGGCTCCTGATTGCATTGCTCTCTGTGGTCCAGCGCGAAATTGTCAACAAAATGTTTCAAATGTGATGGTCCTCTGGTAATTGATGGTGAGGCAACAGCAATTTTACCATCTCTGGTCATGGAACCAACTCACTTGGCAAGTACTTCCAGCTAATCGGAAAAACCTTTGCTTGTCAGCTAAAGCACCTGAAGTCGCACGAGCTTCTCTTAAAATCCTAGCAGCCTGCATAGTTGTCTGCTTATTATTAAGAAATACATAGGAAATATCCCCCAGTTAACTGCAATCCTGGATGGTATGTCATTCAGTTCAGAGCCTTTAGGTTAAGTCACCAGTTAGCATTGTTCTGAGCCTTTAGTTTAAGTTACCAGTTAGCATTGTTCTTGTTCACACATAAAAAAGTCATTTTTGATTGTGGTACATGGTGCCAAACGCATTCCTTGCCCTAACACTTGTCCTTTGAGGTTGAAAGCGATTGAGCTGTAAAATCTTACTCTCTATTCTGTTTTATTTCACCTTCCTTGCTAGTTTATTCTGAAAACATTAATATATTCCTATTAATGTAAGAAACTTTTCATTTACCTTCAATAACAAGCTATTATAACTATAGAAATGTCATGACATGTTTAAGACTACAAGTTTTAAGGTATGCCGTCTTTCTTTCTTTTTTGAACCTTCATGCCCAGTGAAACATCACTATATAAAATGACGTAAAGAGTATTGGATTTTGTTTTTTTCTGTGGGAAATTTTGGTAATGCCCTAAAGATACTTTATTGTGCAGGGTAAGAACACACTATTTTGAGATTTTTTTTCACCAAAAGAACAGGAAAAAAGATAGAAAATGCTATTTGAAGAAATGAAGTAGACAGGAAAGGAGATGAACACAAAATATGAACGAAAAATAATTTAATTGCATGGGGTTGCATAACCAGTATCAATCTGTCAATTGTTACATTAACCTGAGCCCTTAATGCAATGCACTAGCACAAAGCACCTTGGTAAGACTGTCAATACACGCAACAGAATTTTACAAAGTGGACTGGTCAAAGAATTGAATAAAGTAAAGCCAAAGAAGAAAACCATAGATAAACTCAAGAGGCGACAGTGAATTACTGAAAAGTTTATTCATCCTAAAGTGAAGAAGTTTACAGCTAGTCCTAGTAAACAATGTACTTTTTAATGAGCTTATGCCAGCTAGAAACTAAAAGCCAGCTGAAGTTCAAATGGTCTTATCTTTTAATCCTTCAAGCATTGTCAACACTAATCTCTGCCCTAACAGGGCACATTTAAGTAACTGAACATTGCCCAAAGTTCCTAACTACTACTGTATAATCATAGATTACATGGGAAGTCCTTGTGGAGGAGCAAATGCAGGTGCTTTAGGTGTGTGCTTGTCCACGACAATGGCTTGCGTAGTGAGTACAACTCCTGCAACTGAAGCTGCATTCTGCAAGGCACATCTTGTTACCATGGCTGGATCAATGACGCCAGCTTCTACTAAGTTCTCGTACTTGTCAGTCATTGCATTGTAACCCATCTTCCATTTGCTTGCCTTTATCTTCTCCACAACTACTTCCCCTTCAACCCCAGCATTTTGGGCTATCAAAGATGCCGGAGCTACTAATGCCTGCATGCACAAATTAAAAAAAATATATAAAAAAATCTGTATTGCTTTTTGTAAGAGATTCATCCAAATGCACACTGTTCAACAAGCATTCACTAGTTACAATCTCTTCCTTTCTCACATGGATTTTGTCCAATAAGAAATCACAATAAAGGACAAGAAAATGCTAAAAGAATAAATTTTAAAAAAAAAATTTAAAAAAAAAAAAAAAAAAAAAAAACAGTAAGCTACTGTATATGCTGGAAGTGCTCTGTACAGTTATGTCTAATTGGATGCTATCCTGTGTCGTCAGTGCTTTCCGATCCCTAAATCCAAATTGATACCACCCGAACTGATCATCTGTTACTATCAATGTATGTTGCCAATTAGATTGTGTCCTAGATGTATGCTCAGCCCCTAATGCATTGCAAGTTCTTGATCCTCCAGAGGATAATGAGTCGGTTGGCTGTTAGTATACCCTCTCAGTGTTAGCGATATAGCACAACTCCATTTTGCTACAGAAGGGTTGCTAGTGCCTACTAAGTCAAGCGACACTATTCAGCTGATTCTCTAGCTCAGATAACTAAAAAAAACCGAATTTCTCCAATCGAACAGATTATGACTTGCCGTTTTAGAATACAGTTATTAGCTTATCAGTCAATTATATTGGGAATGGTTACATTGCCATAAAAGATTTAACCAAGCTGCCATAATAATATAATAGGTACCCACAACTTCAACTTCAACACATACCCACAAAAATAGAATGAATAAAATGAAAGATCTCTCAATAGGAGTAAATTGAGAATAATTTACCTTCTGCACAATGTCAGCCCCCAACTTCTCATCTGGATCTTCAAGATTGTCCTTAATTGCATGGACATAAGTTGACAGATGAACCAAAGCAGCACCACCACCAGGTACGATTCCCTCTTCAATTGCAGCAAAAGTTGCATGTTTCGCATCCTCAATTCGAAGCTTGCGGTCCTCGAGCTCAGCTTCTGTTGCAGCTCCAACCTTTATGACAGCAACACCTCCAGACAACTTGGCAATTCTCTCAGCAAGTTTTTCCGAGTCAGATATTGAATCGGTCATGTCCAACTCCTTCTTAAGCTGAGAAATCCTAGCCTGTATCTCGTCCTTTGACGCATCATCAGCAAGAATGGTTGTTGAGTCCTTGGAGATAGTCACCTTTCTAGCAAAACCTAATGCTTCAACTGGGGTATTCTCAACAAGCATACCCAAATCAGTTGCCTGGTACTCCGCTCCTGATGTAATATACAAGCAGCACGTCAGAATATTCCTTGTAAGGTGACACATTTGAGACTAGAGTGCTTGATACAAGAATCCAATCTACTATCAAGAAAACTCAAAAGGCTAGTAGTACAATCAGATCACTTAAAACAGAATTGCACAAAAAGCTGAAAGCGNATCTTTTTGTGACAATTATCTAGTTATAGATTCTGCCTGAAAAAACACAAACAGCTTCGAAACTAGTTTACTCTAACAAATTTGTGGGGAGTGGTACAATTAAGTCGAGCAAGTTGGACTACCTGCTACAATGGCAATATCTTGGAGAAGAGCTTTCCTCCTTTGCCCAAAACCAGGTGCTCTGATGGCAGCAACGTTCAGTACACCTCGCAGCTTGTTCACAACAAGTGTAGCCAAAGCTTCTCCAGTTACGTCTCCAGCAATAATGAGCAGAGGGGCTCGTAATTCAGTTGACTTCTCCAGGAGGGCCATAATATCCTTGATTGCTGAAATCTCCTGATCTGTAACCAGCACTCTAGCATTCTCAAATTCAACAATTAATTTCTCCTGGTTGGTCATGAATTGTGGGGAGATATATCCCTTATCAATCTGCAAATGACGGAGCAAAGTGTTA
The DNA here is from genome assembly GCF_001879085.1 of Nicotiana attenuata. Classification (NCBI taxonomy): domain Eukaryota; kingdom Viridiplantae; phylum Streptophyta; class Magnoliopsida; order Solanales; family Solanaceae; genus Nicotiana; species Nicotiana attenuata. The sequence goes on along the minus strand of NW_017671190.1, from coordinate 135,394 downwards.
GTTAGAGTTAGAATATTTGATAACCCTCATTCTCAACTCAGAACCCACGTCATCTAAACCTTGGATCTACCACTGATTACAGGTGAACTACAGTAGAGATATAGAAAAAACATTAGAGAACACATTCTCGTCTAAGTAGGTACACACCTCCATTCCCTCTTCAACATGAACAGTTGTTTCAAAGGAAGAGGATGACTCGATTGTTAGAACGCCATCGGGACCAACTTTGTCAATTGCATCAGCAATCATGGTTCCAATTTCATCATCATTTCCAGCCGATATAGAAGCAATAGCTGGTGGGAAGACAATTATTGGCAAAATGTTAATTGCCATCCATTATATAAGGTTTAAAGGACGGAGTTAACAACAAAAGCAGTAGAATAAATTACCTTTGATGTCATCACGACCTTTAACAGGCCTAGCCCTCCTATCTAGCATTTCAACCAAAACGTTTACAGTTTTGTCGATGCCCTTCTTCAAAGACACAGGATTTGCACCAGATGTAACACTTAATAAACCACGTTTAATGATTTCCCTGGCAAGAACTGATGCAGTTGTTGTCCCATCACCAGCAGAATCATTGGTTAGGCTTGCAACCTTCACCATAATAAATTTGGAAAAATCAGATACACAAATCCAGGAATACAATAAATATGACAATTGTTCTTAAACTGTCTGTCGATAGAACAATTAACCAAATTCAGGACAGATTTAACAGTGATCTTCAAATATCCCCAAATGACCAACCTCTCTGATAAGGGCGGCACCTGCATTTTCCATAGCATCAGGTAGCTCTATGGCTCGAGCAATTGTGACTCCATCATTAACCACCTTCGGGGTATCATAGTCATCTAAAACCACATTCCTCCCTATAGGAAAGTAAACAGATGATCATGAGTTAAAATGCACTAATTGCAGCACTGCTGGAGGAGACACATATAACATTGATACATCTGTTAAATGTCTTATGTTTAAAGACTTATCGTCCACATGTATGGTCATCAATTCTCTACTTCAGTTCACTCCCTCCCTTAAACGCAACACATAATAATCAACTAGATACGCTAAACGTACTACGAGACAGAATAAATCTATAGCTCTAGTTGTGGGGATGTAACAAAGAATCCAACAAATAATCAGGTCTGACTTATTATCTGCCTCAATCATATATAGCTCGCTATGAAATGAAAGAAATGGCTCATAGAGAGAAAGTAAAAGAACTTAAGTTATCATATTGGGTTTCAAACCTTAAGATATCAAAATATGAACTACACCTAAATCCCAAGTTAATTGGGCGATTATATGAAATTCATCTTAGTTTGACTACTTTAACTCTTGTCATCAACCTGCTGGCAAGACAAACCTTCTCCGACCTTAGAACCGGTTTACTTTGCAGATGTGGTTGGTTCAAACTTCAAAACTTCCAACCTCCATAAAAACAATACTACTAAAACAGAAAGCTTAAATTGATATGCAAGACAAAGATGAAGCAGAGGGAACATACCCTTAGGACCAAGAGTGAGACCAACAACATCAACGAGCTTATCAATACCAGCCTGAAGGGCACTTCTTGATTTCTGGTCATATGCGATTTCTTTAGCATTTGCCCTTACTACTAACCGACTCTTTGAAGCCTTGTTATTGTTGAATTTCTGTCCCTGCAATTGGTTCACCCTTCTGCCCTTCAAACCCACCTGCATTAACACCCCCAATAGACCAACAAAACAGATAAAAACCACACCTTTAAACAGATAAAAGCAGATCACAACTAAGAAGACAATAAGATCACAACTCTAAGCAAATAATTAAAGATCCCAACAAACAAGATAAAAGACCCAAGTAAGGAAACGAAGCTAAAAATGTACCTGTTTAGATGAAGAGGATATGATAGAGGCAGTGGAGATCGCATTTGCAGATGCCATTATCAGAAGAAAGAGTATAGTGAAGAGGGTTTAAGCAACCAGCTGCAATGAAAGTTTAGGTAGGTGGGTTTTGGAGGGAGCAGTAAAGGTTAGGTGAAGTATTCGAAAAAACCAATCACACAAACAATTTTTATCCCACGACCCGAGCATTATTAAGATAGAACCTTTACACGATGAATGAAGTAATTTTGAAAGAGTTTAAGTTATATTTTTTACAATATCAAATCGTCTTTGCATATAGTAATTAGCTAAACTATTTTATTTTTAAGACTATAAATTTTATATTTTCAAGTACTTAGTAATGTAGCTCAACATAATGATATAAAACAAGAGGATAAGTAATATAATAAGAGAAGATTAGCTACTATTTTTATGTCATCAATCGTTCAAGTGCGTTCCATATCACATTTTATGCTTCTATTTATATACTATTATATAGAAGGTTATAAAATGATTGTCTTAAACATGATATTAACAATTGAGATGATGGGGAAGATCATGAGGAGGGGTTATGAAGGTGTAGGAGTTACAATCACAATAGTGATGAGTAGTGGAAGGTTATTTACATCATAGATGAAAGTAACGGGAATAGTGGACATCCACATTTGCCATAGGTTTTACAACACCAAGAGATTTAACTTGAAAAAAATCTATTTTATACAGCGAGTTTTTGCTTTGCTTTTTTCAGAAGATTCCTTCACAAATACGTCGTGAAAAACGTGCTTCAATTTGGATTCGGGCTGTTTACCTACTACTATTCTTATTTCATTGCATTTCCTTTTTATTGCCATGTCACAAATCATTATAATCCCGTCGTGATTAATCGTCTGTTTCTCGACTTGTGTGATGGTTGCTTCGATTTTCTCTTCTCAGCATGTGGTTACTGATTTCTGTAAAAATTTAATGCTCTCCGAGTGCTCGAAAATCTCAACAATATGAAATATTTAATATTCCATTATTTCAAATTAGACGAGCTAGTTTATTTTTAGTTTGTCTCAAAATAAATGATATATTTTTAAATTTATAAATAATTCAACTTTAAACTCTTCATTTTTTTCATTTGACCTTTAATGAGAAGCTTTTATAGCCACATAAATGTCATGGCCCACAAAATTTTTATCCCTTAAGCTTTTAAGACCACAAGTTTCAAAAGTATTCTTTTCTTTTCTTAAACTCCGTGTCGAGTCAAACTATCTCATCTAAATTGAAACAAGGGAGTAATTACTTTTAGAGAGCTGCTATTCGACCAAACTCAGCGTGGCCCAACAATGACCACACTGGTGAAATACCAGTAAAGCCCTTCATTTCACATTTGGCTTAATGGCCATTTTTCCCTCCAAAATTAGTTAATAAATACTCCATCCGTTCCAGTTTATGTGAACCTATTTCCTTTTTGGTCCGTTCCAAAAAGAATGACTCCTTTCTAAATATGGAAGCAATTTAGCTTAAACTTACAATTCTACCATTAATCAGAAACTTTTATAACCACACAAATACTCTGGGCCCCTTTTTAACTTGTTTAGGACCACAAATTACAAAAGTCTTCATTTTTTCTTAAACTCCGTGCTCAGTCAAATAGGTTCAAATAAATTGGAACAGAGGGAGTATTGATTATCCCAAAACATTGATCCCATAAATCATCTTTCTCTCATGGGAAGATCAACCAACTTCGTATGTACCCCTATACTGTTACGTATTTATTTTATTTTTTAAATAAAATTCATACAGATGGGAATATCAAAAGCCTTCGTATACGTATACCTATACTACTACGTATTTTTTTAAAAAAATATAATTTATACGATGGGAAGATCAAAAGTCTAGTATCTATACATAATATTATTTTTTATACGGTATACAAACTTATAATAGCCCGTTGATGAGATGGTTGTCAAATAGCCTGTTGATGAGGTAGATGTCAAATAGTCGTTTATATAATAGTTGTTTATATTAAGGTCATTCGTATCGGCTTATAGCTACCATATAAGTCCATTGACTAATATAGTTGTAGTCATATAACCTATGCTAATTATATCGTTGAGATTCTTAGTAATATCCACTGTTTATATAATAGCCGTTTATATTAATTTCATATATATCGGCATATATTAACCATATAAGTCCATTCACTAATATGGTTATAGTCATATAACCTATGATAATTATATCGTTGTGATTCTTAGTAATATCGACCGTTTATATAATAGCCGTTTATATTAATTTCATACATATCCGCCTAAAGCAACCATATAAGTCCATTCACTAATATGGTTGTAGTCATATAACCTATGCTAATTATGTCGTTGTGATTCTTAGTAATAACCATCGTTTATATAATAGCCGTTTATATTAATATCATACATATCGACGTATAGCAACCATATAAGTCCATTGACTAAATTTTATTGTAGTCATATAACCTATGTTAATTATATCGTTGTGATTCTTAGTAATATTGACCGTTTATATAATAGCCGTTTATATAATTTAATTCGTTATGGTCATACGTATCGAGCCTATAGCAACCATATAAGCCCATTGACTAATATGGCTGAAGTCATATAACCTATGGTAATTATATCATTGTGATTCTTAGTAATATCGACCGTTTATATAATAGCCGTTTATATTAATTTTATACATATCAGCCTATAGCAACCATATAAGTCCATTCACTAATATGGTTGTAGTCATATAACCTATGCTAATTATATCGTTGTGATTCTTAGTAATATCGGCCGTTTATATAATAACCGTTTATATTAATTTCATATATATATCGGCCTATAGCAACCATATAAGTCCATTCATTAATATGGTTGTAGTCATATAACCTATGCTAATTATATCATTGTGATTCTTAGTAATATCGATCGTTTATATAATAGCCGTTTATATTAATTTTATACATATCGGCCTATAGCAACCATATAAGTCCATTCACTAATATGGTTGTAGTCATATAACCTATGATAATTATATCGTTGTGATTCTTATAATATCGACCGTTTATATAATAGCTGTTTATATTAATTTCATACATATCGACCTATAGCAACCATATAAGTCCATTCACCAATATGGTTGTAGTCATATAACCTATGCTAATTATATCGTTGTGATTCTTAGTAATATCGACCGTTTATATAATAGCCGTTTATATTAATTTCATACATATCGGCCTATAGCAACCATATAGGTCCATTCACTAATATGGTTGTAGTCATATAACCTATGCTAATTATATCGTTGTGATTCTTAGTAATATCTACCGTTTATATAATAGTCGTTCATATAATTTAATTCATTATGGTCATACGTATCGGCCTGTAGAAACCATATAATTCCATTGACTAATATGGTTGAAGTCATATAACCTATGGTAATTATATCGTTGTGATTCTTAGTGATATCGACCTTTTATATAATAGCCGTTTATATTAATTTCATACATATCGGCCTATAGCAACCATATAAGTCCATTCACTAATATGGCTTTACTCATATAACCTATGCTAATTATATCGCTGTGATTCTTAGTAATATCGACCGTTTATATAATAGCTTATATAATTTAATTCATTATGGTCATACGTATCGGCCTATAGAAACCATATAATTCCATTGACTAATATGGTTGAAGTCATATAACCTATGGAATTTATATCGTTGTGATTCTTAGTAATATGGACCGTTTATATAATAGCCGTTTATATTAATTTCATACATATTGGCATATAGCAACCATATAAATTCATTCACTAATACGGTTGTAGTCATATAACCTATGCTAATTATATCGTTGTGATTCTTAGTAATATCGACCGTTTAAATAATAACCGTTTATATTAATTCCATATATATATCGGCCTATGGCAACCATATAAGTCCATTCACTAATATGGTTGTAGTCATATAAACTANGGTCCATTCACTATATGGTTGTAGTCATATAACCTATGCTAATTATATCGTTGTGATTCTTAGTAATATCGACCGTTTATATAATAGTTGTTTATATTAATTTTATACATATCGTCCTATAGCAACCATATAAGTCCATTCACTAATATGGTTGTAGTCATATAACCTATGATAATTATATTGTTGTGATTCTTAGTAATATCGATCGTTTATATAATAGCCGTTTATATAAATTTCATACATATCGGCCTATAGCAACCATATAAGTCCATTCACCAATATGGTTGTAGTCATATAACCTATGCTAATTATATCGTTTGTGATTCTTAGTAATATCGACCGTTTATATTAATTTCATACATATCGGCCTATAGAAACCATATAAGTCCATTGACTAATATGGTTGTAGTCATATAACCTATGCTAATTATATCGTTGTGATTCTTAGTAACATCGACAGTTTATATAATAGCCGTTTATATTAATTTCATACATATTGGCCTATAGCAACCGTATAAGTCTATTCACTAATATGGTTGTAGTCATATAACCTATGAAATTATATCGTTGTGATTCTTAGTAATATCGACCGTTTATATTAATTTTATACATATCGGCCTATATCAACCATATAAGTCCATTCACTAATATGGTTGTAGTCATACAACCTATGCTAATTATATCGTTGTGATTCATAGTAATATCGACAGTTTATATAATAGTCGTTTATATTAATTTCATACATATCAGCCTATAGCAACCATATAAGTCCATTATGGTTGTAGTCATATAACCTATGCTAATGTCACGACCCCAACCCCGGTCGTGATGGCGCCCAACACACTGTTAGGCAAGCCCGACCAAAAAAATAACCTTAACCATTTTATCCAGCTTATGAATTAATTAACACAGATAAATTACTAAGTCATACTACTGAAATTCTGAAATTTAGTTAAAACATGCGGAATTCCAAATATAAAACAGCTACACAGCCCGAAGAATCCGGTGTCACGAGTCTGAGCCTCTAATACATGAGAATCAACCTACTACATATCGTTCTCTAGAAATGCGGAAATAAAATAAATAAGATAGAAGGAAGATCAGGACTGCGAACGTCAAATGCAGCTACCTTGAAACTCCCAAATATGATGCTACGCAGAGAAGTCCTCACTCAGCCTCAGTAGTACCTGGATCTGCACGCAAGGTGCAGGGAGTAATGTGAGTACTCCGACCCAGTGAGTAATAAACATAAATAAAGGCTGAGAATAAGAAATCCTGAATAGGCACAAAGTAATTCTATAAATACAGCAACCTGAACCCAGTAGTATAAAATCAGTAAATCAGTGAAAACATTTATGGAAATACCACAACAGATAAATAAGTAAATGGCAATCAAATATGCAATACAACACATAGACTAGTACTCTCCAGTACCCGCTGCGGCGTGCAGCCCGCTCCATTTATTTATCGTCGACGGCGCTCACTGGGGGTGTGCAGACTCCGAGAGGGGCCCCTTACGGCCCAAGCGCAATAATAAGCCATCTCGTGGCATCAACTAGGCCCTCGGCCTCATTTCAATTTCAATATCATACCGCTGCGGCGTGCAGCCCGATCCCATACTCAGTCCAAATCACATAAGCCTCTCGGGCACAATCATATAGAAATATTCAGCCCAAACTTCATTAAAGATATTAATTAAGTTTCAAGTTTAAGAAAAAGTGGCTGAGTTTGCAAAACAGTATTAAATACTAGGACTGAGTTCAATGATATGTAAAAATGGTAAGAAACCGGTAATAATAATCCCTGAAGGATTTAATCAATTGGCACAAAGCCCAAACATAGCAATTAGCTCAATTAAAATGATAATAAGTGAATTTCAGTCAAATACGCAGTATATTCATCTACCGGGACGGTCCAAGTCACAATCCCCAACGGTGCTCTACCCCACGCTCGCTACCCGGCGTGCAAGTCACCTCAATATAGCACTACGATGTGCAAACACGGGGTTTAAAACTCTCAGAACAGCATTTACATCTATTACTCACCTCAAGCCGGCCAAAATCCTAGCTCGCTATGCCCTTGCCTCCCGAATTGACCTCCTCGTGCGTCGAATCTAATCAAAACCACAACGAATACGTCACAATATGCCAATGGAACAATACCCAAGCGAAAACAATCGAAAAATAGCTGAAATCTCGAAATTAGCAAAACCCGAGCCCCGGGCCCACTTCTCGAAAATCAGAAAATTTAACATATACGGATTCCTTATCTCGCCACGAGTCTATATAAAGATTACCAAAATCGGAGTCCAAATGACCCCTCAAATTCCCATTCTTAACTCTCTTAAGTTCAAGCCCTAACCTCCATTCTAACTCGTTAATTCCTTAATTTTTCAGTCTAAATCCACAATAAAAACGTGTTTTTAGTTCATAGGACTTACCTCCAATCAATCTCCGTCGAAACCCTCTTTAATTCCCGTCCAAAAGCTCTCAAGGTGTTCAACAATGGAGGAAAATGTGACAGTTCGCGGATGAAATATTAATAAAACCCTTCTATCAGCCCAGTTTTTCTTATACGCGATCGCAGCCCAAGGCTTGCGATCGCAATGCACAAAAATTTCCTCCTCCAGATTAACTCTATGCGATCGTGTAAAACCCCTTGCGATCGCGATGCACAGTTCCCTTAAGCTATGCGAACGCGGGCCCCCAGCCGCGATCACGTAGAACAAAATAGCTGACCTTCAAGCTTCAATTCCTTCTATGCGATCGCATAGGCACCAATGCGATCGCGATGCATTACATGATAGACCTCTGCGATCGCAACCACTGGAATGCGATCGCATTGAACAAAACTCCTAACCCTCCAACTGCTTCTATGCGATCGCGACATCACCTCTGCGATCGCAGTGAACAAAACTCTGCAACAAAAATAGCTGGGAAAAACCTGCAACTTTCAAATGCTCAAATTGGTCCGATTGGCCATCCGAAATCACCTCGAGGCCCCCGGGACCTCAACCAAAAGCAGCAACGCATCCTAAAACATCATTCAAACTTACTCCAATCATCAAAACACCTCAAACAACACAAAAACCACCATTTCTCATCGAATTCAAGCCTAAGTTCTTTAAAAACTTCCGAAATACGCATTCGATCAAAACCCAACCGAAACACCTCCGAATGACCTGAAATTTTGCACACACAACCCAAATCACCTAACGAAGCTACAGCAACTCTCGGAATTCCATTCCGACCCTCGGATCAAAATCTCACCTATCAACCGGAATTCGCCAAAATACTAACTTCGCTGATTCAAGCTTAATTCTACACCGGACCTCCAAAATCACTTCCGATCACACTCCTAAGTCACAAATCATCCCCCGAAGCTAACCGAATCATCGGAATCCAAATCCGAGCCTCCTAACACATAAGTCAACGTCCGGTTGACTTTTCCAAAACAAGCCTTCCTTAAATAGACTAAGTGTCTCATTTCCTTCTAAAGCCAATCCAAATCAACTCGTTCACACCCAACACTGATAATGAAGCATAAAGAAATAGAAAATAGGGAAAACGGGGCGATAACTCACGTGACGACGGGTTGGGTCGTCACATTCTCCCCAAATTAAACAAACGCTCGTCCTCGAGCGAGTCAAGAAACATACCTGAAGCCTCAAATAGGTGAGGGTATCTGCTCCGCATCTCCCGCTCGGTCTCCCAGGTAGCCTCTTCCACGGGCCGACCTCTCCACTGCACTTTCACCGAAGCAACATCCTTTGACCTCAACTTCCGTACCTGACGATCCAAAATGGCTGCTGGCTCTACATCATAAGTCAAGTCACCCTCCAGCTGAACTGTACTGAAATCTAGAACATGGGACGGGTCCCCAATGTACTTCCGGAGCATAGAAACATGAAAAACTGGATGCACGCCCGACAAGCTGGGTGGCAAGGCAAGCTCATAAGCCACCTCCCTAATCCTCTTAAGTACCTCAAAAGGCCCAGTGAACCGCGGACTCAGCTTCCCTTTCTTTCCGAATCTCATAACACCCTTTGTGGGTGAAACCTTCAGCAAGACCTTCTCACCAATCATATAGGATACATCTCGGACCTTCCTGTCCGCATAACTCTTCTGCCTCGACTGCGCTGTACGGAGTCTCTCCTGAATTACCTTCACCTTCTCCAATGCATCCTGAACCAACTCTGTCCCCAACAATCTAGCCTCCCCGGGTTCGAACCAACCAACTGGTGATCTACACCGTCTCCCATACAAGGCCTCATACGGTGCCATCTGAATGTTGGACTGATATCTGTTGTTGTAGGCAAACTCTGCAAGCGGTAGAAACCGATCCCATGACCCTCCAAAATCAATAACAAAGGCGCGTAACATATCCTCTAATATCTGAATTGTGCGCTCGGACTGCCCATCCGTCTGAGGGTGAAAAGTTATGCTCAACTGCACCTGAGTACCCAACTCTCGCTGAACAGCTTGCCAAAACTAAGAGGTGAACTGAGTGCCCCGATCTGATATGATGGAAACTGGGACACCATGCAACCGAACAATCTCTCGAAAATCTCTGCCAGCCGCTCTGAAGAATAAGTAGTACAAACCGGAATGAAGTGCACGGACTTGGTCAGCCTGTCTACAACCACCCAAATAGCATCAAATTTCTTCAAAGTCCATGGGAGTCCGGTAACAAAATCCATAGTGATCCTCTACCACTTCCACTCAGGAATAACCATCTGCTGGTGCAAGCCACCAGGTCTCTGATGTTCATATTTCACCTGCTGACAATTAAGACACCAGGCTACATACTCCACAATATCTCTCTTCATCCTCCGCCACCAATAGTGCTGTCTAAGATCCTGATACATCTTCGCGGCACCCGGATGAATGGAATACCGCGAGCTATTGGCCTCCTCCAATATCAACTCCCGAAGTCCATCCACATTGGGCACGCAAATCCGGCCCTGCATCCTCAACACACCATCATCTCCAATGGTCACATCCCTGGCATCATCATGCTGAACCCTGTCCTTAATGACAAGCAAATGCGGATCCTCATACTGACATTCTCTGATGCGGTCATACAAGGAAGACCGAGAAACCACACAAGCCAACACCCGACTGGGCTCTGAAATATCTAGTCTCACAAACCGATTGGCCAAGGCCTGAACATCAACTGCAAATGCCTCTCCTCAACTGGAATGTACGCCAAGCTCCCCATACTCATCGCCTTTCGGTTCAAAGCATCGGCCACTACATTGGCCTTCCCCGGGTGATACAGAATAGTAATGTCATAATCCTTAAGTAACTCTAGCCACCTCCGCTGCCTCAAATTAAGATCCTTTTGCTTGAACAAATGCTGAAGACTGCGATGATCAGTGAATACCTCACAAGATACATCATACAAGTAATGCCTCTAAATCTTCAACGCATGAACTATAGCAGCTAGCTCCAAATCATGAACGGGATAGTTCTGCTCATGGGGCTTCAACTGATGAGAAGTATAAGCAATAACTCTACCCTCCTGCATCAAAACACAACCAATCCCAACTCGCGAAGCATCGTAATATACCGTATAAGAACCTGAAGCTGATGGCAACACCAATACTGGAGCTGTGGTCAAAGCTGTCTTGAGCTTCTGAAAGCTCTCCTCACACTCGTCCGACCATATAAATGAAACACCCTTCTGAGTCAACTTGGTCAAGGGCGATGCAATAGAGGAAAAATCCTGAACAAACCGGCGATAATAGCCTGCCAACCCAAGGAAACTACGCATCTCTGTGGCTAAGGACGGTCTAGGCCAACTGTGCACCGCCTATATCTTCTTCGGGTCAACCTGAATACCCTCACTGGACACCACATGTCCCAAGAAAGCCATTGAACCGAGCCAGAACTCACACTTGGAGAACTTTGCATAAAGCCTCTCCTCCCTCAATCTCTGCAATACGACTCGCAAATGATGTGCGTGCTCCTCCTGACTACGCAAGTATACCAGAATATCATCAATGAACACTATGACAAATGAATCCAGATAAGGCCGAAATACACTGTTCATCAGATGCATGAACGCTGCTGGGGCATTGGTCAGCCCGAAAGACATGACAAGAAACTCATAGTGACCATATCTAGTCCTGAAAGCAGTCTTACGAATATCTGAATCCCTGATCTTCAACTGGTGATAATCCGAACAGAGATCAATCTTGGAAAACACCCTCGCTCCCTGAAGCTGGTCAAACAAATCATCAATGCGAGGCAGGGGATACTTGTTCTTAATTGTTACCTTGTTCAATTGCCTATAATCGATGCACATTCTCATTGTGCCATCCTTCTTCTTCACAAACAGAACTGGCGCACCCCAAGGTGACGCACTAGGCCGAATGAACCCCTTATCCAGGAGCTCCTGAAGCTGCTCCTTCAATTCTTTCAACTCCGCTGGTGCCATACGATATGGCGGAATAGAAATGGGTTGAGTGCCCGGCACCAGGTCAATACCGAAATCAATATCCCTGTCTGGCGGCATGCCCGGCAGGTCTATGGGAAACACATCGGAAAATTCCTCACAACTGGGACATAATCAATGCTAGGAGTCTCAGCTCCCACATCTCTCACAAACGCCAAATAGGAAAGACAACCCTTCCCAACCATACGCTGGGCCTTCAAGAAAGAAATAACTCTACTAGGAATATAATCAGTCACACCACGCCATTCGATCTGCGGTACACCCGGCATAGCCAAAGTGACTGTCTTAGCATGACAGTCTAGAATAGCATGACACGGAGATAACCAATCCATGCCCAAAATAACGTCGAAGTCCACCATGCTCAATAGTAATAAAACTCAAACTCGGGTCTCCAGACCCCCCAATAGTCACCAAAACATGACCGGTATACCA
>NW_017671190.1:50987-121834 GCF_001879085.1 Nicotiana attenuata | reverse complement strand
TAGGCAGAGAAGTCCTCACTCAGCCTCAGTAGTACCTGGATCTGCACGCAAGGTGCAGGGTAGGGTAATGTGAGTACTCCGACCCAGTGAGTAATAAACATAAATAAAGGCTGAGAATAAGAAATCCTGAATAGGCACAAAGTAATTCTATAAATACAGCAACTTGAATCCAGTAGCATAAAATCAATAAATCAGTGAAAACAATTATAGAAATATCACAACAGATAAGTAAGTAAATGACAATCAAAATATGCAATGCAACACATAGACCGGTACTCTCCAATACCCGCTGCGGAGTGCAGCCCGCTCCATTTATTTATCGTCGACGGCGCTCACTGGGGGTGTGCAGACTCCGGGAGGGCCCCCTTACGGCCCAAGCGCAATAATAAGCCATCTCGTGGCATCAACTAGGCTCTCGGCCTCATATCAATATCAATATCATACCGCTGCGGCGTGCAGCCCGATCCCATACTCAGTCCAAAACCAAATAAGCCTCTCGAGCACACTAATATAGAAATATTTAGCCCAAACTTCATTTTAAAAAAAATATTAGTTAAGTTTCCAGTTTGAGAAAAGTGGTTGAGTTTGCAAAACAGTATTAAATTCTAGGACTGAGTCAAAGATATATAGAAATGGTAAGAAACCAGTAATAACAATCCCTGAAGGATTTAATCGATTGGCACGAAGCCCAAATATAGCAATCAGCTCAATTAAAATGATAATAAGTGAATTTCAGTCAAATACGCAGTATATTCATCTTCCGGGACGGACCAAGTCACAATCCCCAACGGTGCTCTACCCCACGCTCGCTACCCGGCGTGCAAGTCACCTCAATATAACACTACGATGTGCAAACACGGGGTTTCAAACCCTCTGAACAGCATTTATATCTATTACTCACCTCAAGCCGGCCAAAATCCTAGCTCGCTATGCCCTTGCCTCTCAAATCGACCTCTTCCTGCGTCGAATCTGATCAAAACCACAACGAATACGTCACAATATGCCAATGGAATAATACCCAATTGAAAACAATCGAAAAATAGCAAAAATCTCAAAATTAGCAAAACCCGAGCCCCGGGCCCACTTCTCGAAAATCAGAAAATTTAACATCAACGGATTTCTTATCTCGCCACGAGTCTATACATATAAAGATTACCAAAATCGGAGTCCAAATGACCCCTCAAATCCCCATTCTTAGCTCTCTTAAGTTTCAAGCCCTAACCACCATTCTAACTGCTTAATTCCTTTATTTTTTTTCAGTCTAAATTCATGTAATAACACCTTAGAATGTGTTTTAGACTCAGAAATCCTTACCTTAAAGAAGTCCCTTGATCTCTCTCTTCCAACTCGCCCAAATTTTCCAAGTCCGAGGTGAAAAATATGAAACCCTTTGAAATTTCGCGAAGGAGAAATTAATTATCACTGACCTGTCATTTTCGCATCTGCGGCTCTTTAGTCGCATCTGCGACTTCCGCTTTTGCGGTTAAAGGTCGCTTTTGCGAAATAAACCGCTTCCACATTGACAAGACCGCTTCTGCGGCTCCCGTATCTGCGGTTCCATCTTCGCATTTGCGGTTTCCCCTTTGCTCTCCAAAATCCGCATCTGCGGTCACTTTGTGGCATCTGCGACTCCGCAGATGCGATCGCCCTACTCGGACCTGCGATCCCTGCTGCTTCTGCGGCTCGCTCCTCCCTTCTGCGGTCCCCTTTCCGCAGAAGCAAAAGTACCAGAAGCAGCAGTGATTTTTGATCCTTACAAGTCCAAAACTTCCCGTTAGCCATCCGAAATCACCCCGAGGCCCCCGGGACCTCAACCAAAAGCACCAACACCTCCTATTACATCATTCAAACTTGTTCCAATCACAAAAACACCTCAAACAACACTAACACCATCATTTCTCATCGAATTCAAGCCTAAGTTCTTTAAAAACTTCCGAAATACTTATTCGATCAAAAACCTAACCAAATCACCTCCGAATGACCTGAAATTTTGCACACACATCCCAAATCACATAACGAAGCTACAGAAACTCTCGGAATTCCATTCCGACCCTCGGATCAAAATCTCACCTATCGACCGGAATTCGCCAAAATACTAACTTCGCCAATTCAAGCCTAATTCTACACCGGACCTCCAAAATTACTTCCGATCACACTCCTAAGTCACAAATCAGCCCCAGAAGCTAACCGAATCATCGGAATTAATATGCGAGCCCTCTAACGCGTAAGTCAATGTTCGGTTGACTTTTCCAAAACAAACCTTCCTTAAAGAGACTAAGTGTCTCATTTCCTTCTAGAACCAATCTAAATCAACTCGTTCACACCCAACACTGATAATGAAGCATAATGAAATAGAAAATGGGGAAAACGAGGCGGTAACTCACGTGACGACGAGTTGGGTCGTCATACTGATACTGTGCTGAGTGACTGATACTGAGCCCGAGGGGCTGATACTATTCTGAGCGATTGATACTGAGCCCGAGGGGAAGATTTCTACTTGTCATTTACCTGTTAAATAATCGGTTTTACCTGTTTTAAAAGAGATTTCGTAAGACTTTTCACTGTTTACTGCTTTAAGTGATTTCTACTGCCTGATATAGAATTGCTTTGTGCCTTTACGTGATTTCATGCTTTCATCACATTACTCCCTGCACCGTGTGTGCAGATTCAGGCGTAGCAGAGTTCGCTCCTGAGCGCTGATCCTTCCAGACCAGGCAGTGATTTGGAGATTACGAGGTAGCTGTTGACGTCCGCATCCCCGTGTCTCCCTTATATTCTATCATTTATGTTTTCTTCAGACTATTGTATCAGACTTCATATGTTGTAGACTTATAGCAGATTCTGTAGTAGCTCATGACTTGTGACACCCCGGTTTGGGCCGTGTTGGGATGGTTTCCCTTTGTTATTATCGTTGTTTCCGCAATTATGGCTATCTTAATCATGTTTTAGATCTGCCTATGTTAATTAATTATTAAAAAAGGTGTTTCATTTTGTTTGGCTGGCCTTGTCTTCGCGAGAGGCGCCATCACGACCGGGTTCGGGAATTGGGTCGTGACAAGTTTCCTCTTACGATTAAAGATGTTCCCAAAAGTATTATGGTTCCAAGCTGTGACTATTTTCTGAAAGTTAGAAATAGTTTCCAAAGGAGGAGGTGTATTAGTCCAAGTATTGTGAACCAATTGATGAAATTGCGGATGTAATACCCAAATAGTTTCAAACCTAAATATATTCCTAGGGGAATGTTTCCTATTGTCTAAATTTATTAGCAAAGGACAGTGATCGGAATATGTTCGAGGTAAATGTTGCACTGTAGCCTCAGGATACATAGTAAGCCAGTCATAATTTGCCAAAAATTGATCTAGTCTTTCTAGAATTGTATGACCATTTTTTCTTTTATTAGTCCATGTAAATCGACTACCTTTAAATTCTAAATCTATTAAATTACAATAGTTAATACAATTAGAAAATCTATCTTCCCTAGTGACATTAACAGGAAGTCTTCCAAATTTTTCATTTGAATATAAAATATCATTGAAGTCTCCTCCTATTAGCCAAGGATAATTAAAATTATCATGAAAATCCATTAAACTTTCCCAAAGTATATTACGTGACTGGTATAAATTACTAGCATATATAGCAGATAACATCCATTTTGGTTTAGTGGGACATACCTGGACAAGGCAGTGGATTTCTTGCTCAGACACCCTCAGTTCCACAACACCAATCGCAACCTCATTCCATAGTACCACTAACCCTCCTACTAGTCCATTAGCAGAAACTTGGGCCATGTTAGTGAACTCAAAAGCTTGTCTGAGTCCTTCATAGTCCTGCATGTGTGTTTCTAGGAGGATTGCTAGGACTGGTCTATAATTATCTAGTAAGGATCTGAACTGACGCCTAAACTCCGGATTATGAGAACCCTTACAGTTCTAGACTATGAGATCATGATATTAATCATGTTTTTTGTGACTGGTGGAGTAGGCATCAACGGATTGACAAACGTTGATGTCATCTGATCCTGAGATTCCAACGGTTGAGGAAGTTGACGAAGAGTTGGAATTATCACCATTGAGTGTTTCCCTACCTCTCGATTCGTTGTTACACGGAAGTTCAGGCTGTATGAGATCATCTCTGGTCGACACTTGAGGATGAATATTTTTGTGTATTGTTCCTTTAGATTGTAGAGATGCCCTTTTAACCATAAGAACTCTGTCCTTGTCTCCCTTATTTCCGCCAGGATTTTTGCTAACTCCTCCTTTGTTTACACGTCTAGTTTATTGGGGGATGGAGGTGGAGGTGGTGGTGGGCTGCCCGGTGGAGACTGTGTCTCGAATGGACTGGAGTATGGGGAAAGAGGATTGAACGAGTCGAGATGTTGGAACCATGGTGCATAAATCTGCCCCTTGTGATGTGGTGGATAAAATGGCAACAGGTTGGTCGTTGTTGGAACTGGGATCTGTGAGTGCATGGGATAACTCCATTGATGGGGGTTTGAAGTTGAAGCTTGATGCTCCAATAGTAGAGGGGTTTGTGTGTCGTACCATTGATTTTGAGCATAACCCTCCATCCCCAGTCTCATTCCCTCTGTGACTATTTATGCTAGGTGAGTGGGAGTTTTGTATAAGAAGAACAACCTCCTAGTTGTTGAGTTCCATCGTAAACACAAGAGCATACCCCTGTAATCCCATCTCTAACCAAGACTGTAGAGGATGATCCATTGTGTTTGCTTGAGATGTGTATATCAGGGGTGTGTTGATGTGTGAAAGCTGAGGTCCCTGCATATTTAGGCGAGGAAGATGAAAGAAGTGGTTGTTGTCCATGTTCCTCAAGTAAGCAGGGCAGTAATTTGGTGGGAATGTTGGTCTTTGCATTTTTTTTATTGAAGTAGAAGAAACTGTTTCAGTAATATCAAGAGCAGATGGCGTTTGATCAACAATAGAGTGATCTAAAGGGGAGTCGTTTAGATCAATAGGGTTCTGCTTTGTTTGTATTAAGAGATCCTTGTGGGTATCACATGAATAGTCATTATTCGGTTTATGTTGGAATTGGGGTTGGCTAGGAGTGTAGCCTACTGTAGCATGCAACTCAGTGTTGCTTCTATGTACGTGGATCCTAGCTGAGTCTTCAAGGCCATGTGAAGAAGAGGAGTTGTCCTGTAACGGTTGGTTAGAGGTAATATCAGGTGGTGGGTTTGGTTCATTATGATGTGAAGGGTGTAGCTGTGTTGGCGTGTTTAGTATAACAAGCATGGTATGATCATTAATGCCTAGGAGTGATATAAGGGAGTAAGTATTGTTAATAGATGCTGAAGAAAGTTTGTGGGGGGTAGTGTCTGATATGTTTTGGACTTTATTGAAGATGAGTTATTTATTTTGGGATGTTCAGGTGTAGGAAAAGTTTTATTTGGAGTGTATTCAGTGATTGGGCTTTTCAACTTTATATTATCCAAGTCCATATTGTCTAAGTCATCCAGTCTGTTGAATTTGTTATTGAGCAGGTTCTTTACAGCCTTGTCCTTTCATTGTTTTTGGGCCTCAGAAGGCCCATAATCAATAGTCGACGTACCTGCTGTCATGTGTTGCCCTGGTTTTGCCGCTCCCTGCGCCGCCCTAAAGTTGGTTGTGTTTCGACTATTGCTTTGGTGCTGCAAAGATTTCCTTGAAAAACTTACTGTTTTCCACTCTGTTTGTTTGGCTGCATCATTCTGTGTAGATGTAGACTGGTTCAAACTAGGTTGATTTGGTGTAAAAAGACAGCCTAGATTTGTATGACCAAAGCGGCCACAACTTGTGCATAATAGGTTTAGACCTTCGTATAATAATATCTGTTTGTGGTGTCCTATGAGAATATGTGACATTAGTGGTTTTTCCAGCGAAACCTCAATACATATCCTTGCATACTTGTCCCTAGTTGTAGAAGAGGTGCAAGCATCCACCTTTAGCAGATGTCCCAACATTGATCCCACCTTATATAGTATTTTCTCATCATAAAATTCAGTTGGAAGCTCTGGTAAACGAACCCATATTGCTGAGTATGTGAGTTGTGTGGATGAAGCTATGAAATTTGGCTCCCATTGTCTAACCGATAGGAAGTGATTCAGAACAAATCATGGCCCTCCATGTAATGCCTTAAGCATGTTCTCTTCCTTTTGAAATTTTATGAGGAGGAAATCAAAGCCTAGATCAATAAGAGGTATATCTTCAGATGGGTTCCATAAGGCAAGGAGTTTGTTTTGTAGTATGTGACACTTTAACTATTATGGAGTATTTCCATGGAGCGTATAAGCGACATTTATCTTCAGTAGTAATTGGTATAAATATGTCATCATCTTGATTACAGTGGAGACTTTCATCAGACAATGTGTGTGTGTCTATCCCCAGCTTCCATATTGATTGAGACTTTTTAAAGTCAGATTTAGTTCCCAAAAAAGGAAAATTATTAAATAAAATTTATCTTAAGAAATTCATACAAATATGCTAAAAAAAAGATATTGTTGTCTCGAACAACAAATTTGTTATTTGCTACCATTATGTAGCTCAAACCCAATATTCCCAGCTAACCTCTAAGCAGGACAAACCTGTACAAATCAAAAATTAAAATTTCACTAAACCTTACTGTAGACAATAAATTGCGTCGAGAAAATAAAATTAAGACCAAAAAATATCGCAACAATTGTAGTATTTGATTTCAAATAATATGAGTGTACAATCTCTATGATTCCACTGATTCTACTTTTCTAGTATAAATTCAAGGGCCTTTGAGCATGATCTTGAATTTGAATTTGATTTATCCGTTGCGAACACTTTGATTGTTGCCACGAATTTCGTCACGAACAAGTAGCCTTTATCTTGAACGCCTTGTATTTGATTTGACTTCGTTCTTGATCTTGAGTTTGATTGCTTGAACTTGAACTTGATTTGTTCTTCGTTCTTGAGCCTGAACTTGATTTGTTCTTCGTTCTTGAGCTTGAACTTGATTGCTTGAACTTGAACTTGATTGCTTGAAGCTTGAAACTTGTGGAGGAATTTGCAGCTTTTGATCTACGAGCTCTTTCTTGCTTCTTGTTATAGCTTCTGGTCCCTTTTCTGGGTTATGAAGACCCCTATTTATAGTTGTGAAAAGGAGGAGTTGTGATAAGAACAAACTCTTTCCGACCAATTAACTTGAAGTGTGACATGGCCGCATTTGATTGGCCAGAACATGTTACTTGCACACGTGGCGCGATTTCATTGGCCTTTTAGTGTGACTTGGCATGCCTTGTCATTTTGACACGTGGTATGATTCTATTGGCTCTTCCATTTGACTTGGCGCGCCACGTCATTTGACACGTGGCACCAAACTGGGCCTCCAGGAAGATGATATCTTGGGCCTAATGAGGTGGACTCATCATTTGTAGCCCAATTAAATGGGCTGGCCCAATAATATTGGACTTTTATAATTAATCTAATTATATTAGCGCAAAATATTTATTTCGGACTAATATATTTAAAATATAGTCCATATTATTTTATCGAATTAAATTCGATAAAATTTAACTGCTTACAAATACCCCTACTTCAAGACTTGTTGAGGTGTAGCCTGTAGGCTTGTTGAAAAGAAATCTGGTCTTGAAGTACGGATTAATTTAGACGTATTTCTTTGGATGATAGCTTAAATAAGAAGCATCAACTTTTATACACTTGAATTATCTCAAAGCAGCACTACTGGACCATGTAATTCATCAAATATTGTTTTTAAAATAGCATTTTAATTCATGGATACAACAAAATGATTCCATTTGCCCATTGAAGTGGACGTGTGTGTCCTTTAAACGATCACTTTCTTTGCAATTGATATTGCATGCCAAGTTAAACCAATCACACTTTGAGTTATGTGCACCTCGGATCAATATAGTAGAATCCTACTGGAAGTCTAATAGCTTTGGTAGATTTTGCTTGGCATGGAATAGCTAAATCACCGCCTCACAGTGGCCTTTTCCAAATTGGAGAATAATTCTTGCAATCTGAATCCTTTTTGGAGTTCGATTAAAGCCATCCCACATCGGTATTTATTTGCCCACAGTCGCCTTTTGACATCTATAAATACCTTGCACCCTTCATTGCATTAGTACAAATATCAGCGTTTGCAAATTTCTTTGAGTCTACTTTTGACGATTTGAAGGCATTGATGCGAAGGTAATTTCTTCTTCTTTTCTTGTGCTTTCTTCTTTTGTCATTTTTTTGTAGGTCAAACAAGAAGGGTCGTCAAGTACTAAGTTGACGAGCAAATCCATGACGTCCCATCGAAGGATAAATCCGCAACAACTTATAGACAATTATATCCACAACAATTTATAGACGGGCGGATCTTGCAACAACTCATAGATAGATCAATTTGCAACAACTTATAGATGGATAAATCCATAACAACTTATAGACGGACAAATCCCCATCATCATATAGACGGACAAATCCACATCAGCATATAGACGGATAAATCCGTACCAACAATAGACGGACAAATTCCCATCACCATATAGATGGATATCAACATATAGAAGTATCTAATCCATGACAACATATAGAAGTATCAAATCCACGACAACATATAGCAGGATCAAATCCATGAAGAGGACAACTTAAGGTGCAAAAGAACTTATATGTCAACCTTAAGATTGAAAAATTATAGTTCCTTTTAAGGACAAATTCACGAAGAGGCCAACTTAAGGTGAAAAGGGACTCATATGTCCACCTTAATATTGGAAAGTTATAGTTCCTTTTAAGGACAAACCCACGAAGAGGCCGACTTAAGGTGCAAAGGAACTTATATGTCCACCTTAAGATTGGAAAGTTATAAAGCTTCAACTCGAAGACTTCATGGACTTGATGATGTCGACTTGAACACTTGGAAAACTTTGAAGATTCGGTGGACTTTGCAGACTTCAACTTGAAGACCGACAAACTTTAAGATTTGGCAGACTTTGATGTTTCAATCTGAAAAATTTGAGGGCTCAAATACTTCCACTTGAAGACCAACAAGTTTGAGGACCTCAACTTGAAGACTTCAACTTGGAGACCTGGAGGGCTTAGATATCTCAACTTGAAGGGTGGCGAACGTGAAGACTTCAACTTGAAGACCGACGGACTTGAAGATTTCAACTTGGAGACTTTGATGGCTTAAATAACTCAACTTGAATTCTGGTGAACTTAAGGACTTCAACTTGAAGGTCGATGGACTTGGAGGGCTTGAATACTTCAACTTAAAGACTGGCGGATTTGCAGACTTCAACTTAAAGACCAAAAATTTGAAGGTTTGGCGAACTTGAAGGCATAACGAATCACCAGGATTCATTGCAAATACTTGGTAGCCTCCTAAAAGACTATAATCATTCCATTGAAGACACCAATTTACCATGGAAGCTTGCCCCTTTTGAATCAAATAAGATCAAAGTTCAACAGGAGGATGGCGTTTCAGCTTGATTTTACATTCCTCCATACTTCACTCGGACAACAATTGGGGCAATTTGTATCTTTTGAACTTATGCGACTGAAATTAGAATGAAACTCTAAGCTGCCTACGTACCTCGGTGAAGAGGATCAAGTCATACTGTAGTTCAGATTGGGTGATTTTTTTATGTCCTAACTTTTGCCTAGGCGGTCTCTTTCGAAGTTTTCAACCTAGCGGACTCTTTTTTTTGGGTCGTACACAATTTAGACTCATGCGGGCCAGGAGTGTAGCAACATGCAGTTTAGGCTCGTGCGTCAAGGAGCGTCATGACTTGCAGTTTAGGCTAGTACGTCGAGGAGCGTAGCAATATGCAGTTTAGGCTCGTGCGTCAAGGAGCGTTGCAACTTCAAGGATAATACTTATTTAAAAACTTGCCATTGATGGGGCCGATTCTCATGCCATCTATATCAACCAACTTGTAAGACCCACTTGAGTAAGCTTCTTGTACGACATATGGCCCATCCCATTTTGAAGTGAACTTCCCTACAGGTTTATGGGAAGTAATTATGGGTCTTCGTACGACAAGGACTTTATCTCCTACTTGAAAGGATCTCGGGCGAACTCTTTTACTGAAGGCGCGAGATAATCGAGCTTGATAACATTTAAGACTCCGTTGAGCTTCCAACCGCTTCTCATCAAGGGCCTCCAACTATGCTAATTGAAGTCGAGCATTTTCTTCATTAGTGATCCCTTCGTGAATAGCCAGTCGTAACGAAGGTATTTGATGCTCAATTGGCAAGACGGCTTCGACTCCATAAACGAGTGAATAAGGAGTCGCCTGTGTTGGCGTGTGGTGAGTCGTACTATATACCCATAGAGCTTTTTCCATACGGTCATTCCAATATCGCTTGGATTTGGAGACGACTTTCTTTAACAAGTTGCATAGAGTCTTGTTGAATGCCTCAGCTAGACCATTAGCGGCAGCATTGTACATCGAAGAGTTACGTTGCTTGAAGCCAAAGAGATCACAAATCTTGTTCATCAGCCTATTATCGAATGGCTTTCCATTATCCGTTATTATGTAATGAGGAATGCCAAAGAGATAGATAATGTTTACTCGGATGAAACTTGTAACATTTTCCTTATTTACTTCCTTAAGAGCAACAGCTTCAGCCCATTTTGAGAAGTAGTCGAATTTGGAGGAGATTTACACGATTGGGATCAGGGCAAGTACTTTTGACTCGGTTTTGCTTATTATTCATGTTTTCATCGTTGTCTTTAGCATTTAATTGATGAATCTAAATGAGGGAAACTAAGAATTTTTTAAAACAATTTCTAACTATAATTTGAGGATTTGATCCACCGATTCGAAGTTGGAATTGAATAAAACTTATATGGTTGGACCCGTATTCGAATGTATGTTCGGAATTTGTGACTTTTGTCGGATTCCAGAGGCAGTCTCAGGTTGACTTTTTGATTTTTGTTCAAGATCGAAGCTCTATTGTTTGGGATTGTTTCCTATGGCTTTTATTGCTATTATTAAGTTATTATGGCTAGATTCAAGTAGTCCCGAGACTGATTCACGCGGGAAGGGATTTTTAGAGTATTGATTTGGCTTGTTTGAGGTAAGTATCTTGCCTAAACGTTGGGGGGAGGGGGGGGGGGAATACCCCTTACGATTTAGCCTTGATTGTGTATCCGTGTTGTATGAAAAGTGACGTGTGCATGAGGTGATGAGTGTGTACACGGGTGCTATGTGTGGCTTTGTAACCGGGTTGGACTGTAGGTTGTTAGTATGCTTTAATTTGATAAAGTATTATATGGAACATGCTTACACCACTTTGTGATTTCATGATCATGATCGGTATATTTGACTTAGCCATAGTCATGTTTTATTTGTTGAGCACTCCACCACACTTTTATGTTATTGTCATGTCCTTGTGCTCCTTGTTAGAAAGTTGTGAGCTTATATCTTGATAATTCTTTGATATTATTGTTTTGCGATATTCTGGAACATGTTGAAATGTTACGTGGATTGATTGTTGTTGTGCGGAGTATAAGGGTGACATTTCAATGCTGTTAATTGTATGGAGTGATACAGGTGGCTATTGTGATATTATCATGGCGGAGTGACACATGTGACTATTGTGACTTTGTCGGGGGAGAGTGACATCTGTGGCTATTATGATATTGTCAAGGCAGAGCAATACAGGTGGCTATTGTGTTATTATCATGGCGGAGTGATACGGGTGACTATTGTGACTTTGTCGGGGTGGAGTGATACGGGTGGCTATTTTTGTTGTGATAAAAATGTGGCACACGGTGCTATTTGTGTGAGTTTCTCTATGATGGCTTGTTGTTGAAACCGAGCCTTTACTTGTAATAAACTGTTATCACTTGTTCTGATGAAGTTATTGTTATCCGTTTTCTGCTATACTTTTGTTGCCAGTCTTTGATCTATTGTACTGGTTATTTTGACTAGTGAGTATCATATGACTTGAACCTCGTCACTGCTTCACCGAGGTTAGTCCTTATACTTACTGGGTATCGACCGTGGTGTACTCATACTACACTTATGTATATTTTTGTGCAGATCCAGGTGTTGGAGGTAGCGGACCCAAGTAGTGAGAGCTTCTTTGCTCGCAAGGATTCAAGGTAGAGCTACTTTGATTGTCGCAGCCCCTTGGGGTCGTTTCTTATATTTATATTGTCAATTCACTATCCGGACAATATTGTATTTCGAGTACTTCTATGTATTCAGTTAGAGCTCGCGACTTGGTACTACCTAGTTCTGGGGATATGTTTGTGGTTATTGCCGGTTTGGCTTGTATTACCTTTATTTCCGCAGTTATGGTAAACTCTATTTTATTATACCATGTCTTTATTAATTTAACTGTTGTAAGTGATCGGCTTACCTAGTTATAGAGATTAGGTACCATCATGGCCCCTATGGTGTGATTTGGGTCGTGACAAGCATCCTCAATGTAGGTATATGTGACTATTACATAGTTATGTGATTAATATGCAATTAGTCCTAGTCCCTTATGGAATATGAGTATGATACGTATTATATATAGTTATAAATAGGGCATTGTATTATTTTGATCAATAATATTCTTTCCTATTCTAGTTCTCACATGGTATCAGAGCGGCAATGAATAAACAACCGGGAAAGAAAACCCAGCCAAAATAGTCGTTGTGCTTCAATTCTAGCGATCTTTTTAGGGATGATTTGCGTTCTCTCCTTTTTCCTTGATATTGTGCGAAATCCAACACCACCACAACGCTCCCAAGACAGAGGCGACCAATCCCCATAAAACCTCGCCGACAAAACCATAGCCACACGTCTCAACGTGTCGCCTGAATATTTGACATCGAGGATGCGTCAGATCCACGCGCCGACGCCTGACCATTTTTTTGGACATTTTTTTCCGCAATGTCTCTTCATGATAGCTTGTTAGCCCTTCAATCCCGAGCTTGCCCATTCAATTTAAACCAAATCCCAACCACTTTTCTATTTGTTTTTACCGACTTCATTTCTAGATTTCGGTGATTTTCAGATTCCAACTTTTTCTTTTCACTTTTTTGGTGAGATTATTGATGTTCGTACTTGCCTTTGGTATTTGGTACAACCATATCTCTTGTATTTGATGTATTTGGTTCTTAAAATACATGTTCTGAAAATTCAAGCTTCATGATTACTTCATAGCCCTTAATGGAAAGTTTAAACAATTTAGCTTGGGCTTTTTCTTTTGAATTATGGTGCGAGGGTAAAGGTGTTTAAGATCACTAAACCAAAAAGACTAGTGAGGGAGATGAAAAGACCAAAGCACTTTGTGAAAAGATCAACGCTCAATTATATAGTACCTTGTGGCGCTCTATTAATCCAAGCTGATGGCCTTGTTTTGTTCCAGGCATATCATTTAGTTTGAAGAAAATGCTCGCACTTTTTACAGTAATAACATATCTCATTTTTATGATGTGATATCGCAAATGACAAATTTGAAGAAACAAGAATTGCATATGTTTGCTTACTTGTGACAAGTAAAAGCAATCATGGACGAATTTGAGAAGTTGATATCAGTTTCTGCTAGTATTGACAAGCAACAAGAGCAATGATAGAAGATGTTTCTCGTTCTCACACTCGCTGGACATCCTAATGAACTTGATTTAGTACACGAACATATTGTGGCTAGTTCGACTGTCCCTACAGTTGATGAATTATTCTCTCTGTTGAAATGTGTGACTATCTCATCTAAGAGCTTAAGCTGTTAGAGAGAACACATTTCTATTTACTTAATTATGTGTTTAACACAACCCATCACGTGCGACTTAATTTTTTATGAGCCAAGCACATGGAAAATACTTTTTGATATTAGGTGGCGATAAGACATGGACTCAGGACCTCTGCCTGTTCTGATACCATGTTGAAATGTGTGACCATCTCATCTAAGAGCTTAAGCTGTTACAGAGAACACACTTTTATTTGCTTAATTATGTCTTCAACATTACTTCGCCTTGCTGCAACACCCAGTGTTCTCATCACAGACAGTTGACTCTTCTGTCCATCCCAAATAGTGGAAAATCGGGCATCTCAAACTATGGAGAACAGACTAGGAGGAGGTTGTTTTGGAAGATCTCGACCTAAGTGTTCTTATTATAATAAATTTGGACACACCCGTGAAGGGTGTTATTCTTTACATGGTCGACCACCTAGAAATGCTCATGTTGCTAACACCGAGACTATAGGTAACCAAGGATTTTTTTATTTGAAAAGGAATAAAATGAGTTCCTTTAATATCAAACAAGTAAGCAGAAATCTCCACAAGTAGCCTTGGTTGCTCAAATACTTCTGTTTTGCTGGTAATTCTTTTGCTTGTGTTTCCAGTCTTGTACTCTGTCGCTCCCCCTTTTTCCTTTCGTGGAGTCTGGGTTTCGACATTCATTGGGAACAACTCATTTCCTTTTGGGAATTGGGTATTTGAAGAGTCGCCACCTAACGGATTAAGGTGTGTTAGGGCACCTAGAGCAATTAACTCATGTAACGAGTTTCCATTACCAGAGATTAGGGTAAGGGCTCGAAATAACCTTGAGGGAAGGTGTTAGGAACCCCTCGCGGTCCACAACGGTGGGTCCCAGCCGAACTTAGTTATGTGAATTAGTCATTTAACAGGTAAGCAGTCTAAGCACACATTTGCAAATAAGGGTAGTTTATGCAGTCTAAGCACACATATATAATCAAAAAAGTTTAGACGGTCCAAGCACGCATATGTAAATTTAAAAAGTTTAGACAGTCTAAGCACACATACTTAAGGAAGGGAAGTCCTAAGTTGGTTAGCCTATAGGATTACATCTGAACAATACCGGTATGCCTTCCTCAACTAGAGGGGTTACGCGTGGATTTAGCGCACAGGTTATCATATCCTTTTACTACCCATTATCCTCCCCTTAGTGGTTATATAAGCGAGTTTAATTAACGAACTCTAGGCGTGCTTTACCCGTCCCTTCCTTGTGGTCCCGGAGATGTTTAGGTCCTCTATACTTAGGCAGTTCAAGACACTCCTAGGTATTTAAAAGGTAAAATCTAAGCGACAACAAAGAACATATAGGACTATCAAATAGAGAAGCAATTAGGGGCTCATGTTTACCTCCACACATAAACAAATACGTAGCACATCTCAAACAACTGATTTTAAAGAAATTCAGAAGGCCCTAGAACTTGATATCTAGATGAACATCAAAAACACAGAATATGCAGTTTTTGCTTTAAGGCGAAGTGGTGGAATCCTAATTAGTTTGCCTACTGATTTTGAAGCCTATTAAAACTGGACAGTTTCACAAATAAACAGAGGATAATTTCACAGTTATAAGGCCATTGATTACCTAAGGCTTGTATGTAATCATAATTTTGAGAACTAGTTAAAACGTCTTGAAATTATCCAGTCCTATAGGCATGCTGATCTAGGCGATTGATGTTACAAAATTGATTTCATGCAGGTTTATACTAGAACATGATATCTACGTATTGGACTGTATTAGAACCCCTTTTTTTATACACAGTTATTCATTTAAGCGACGTAGACATGGTTTAGAGCAAATGCAGATTCCTAAGGCAGGATTTCTAATGCACAGAGAGATGATCATTTTATTAAGCATGATTTTAGTAATGACTTAATGATGGGATTTCCAGGTGGTAGCAACTTATGCAGAATCAGAAAAGAAGTGATGAGCTTATAACATGTTTTCTAATGTGCCAAAGTAATAAACGTGAGCATCCTAAGGCAGAATTTCTAATGCAAATAACATAGACCTATGACATGTTTCTAGTGCGAGTAACATATCATATAGACCTAAAGCATGATTTCTATGATAATATAAACCCAAAGCAGGAAATCTATATGTATAAACCTAAGAGCATGGTTTCTACTGCAGATCAACATATATAAACCTTAAAGCATGATTCTACTGCAGCTCAACATATATAAACCTAAAAGCATGATTTCTACCGGTTTCCCCACAAAAATCATATAGGAACCCTTCCCTTTTTATTATTTACCCCAATATCTGTTTACAAAGAAAATTATTACAGACCAGGATCAATGAATTATATAAGTAAATGAAACTACACTATAGGGACCCTAGATCAGGCCCAAAGTAAACCTGGGGATGCCAGACCTTCAATATAGTCTCAGAAGCCAAAGATCTCACAGCCAATAGTGTGTCCTGGTGTGTCAGAGTTTCCTAAGGACCTTAGGGATCCCGGGCAGTGCTCACACCAAGACCTTTCTCAAGTAGGGATTGGTTATGTGCAGTGTGGAAGGACCAGCCTGGTGTGCCAGAGTTCAGAGGGATATCAAGGATCCCTAAGAAGTACACACACCAGAGGGGCAGAACTTAATAGTCTAAGAGTAGGGTGAGAGTGCTTGACATGGTTTTGAAAGACTTAGTAAAATAGAATAGAGATAACCTTTAGGAATGGAAAAATTTTCAGTAAAGGTTTAAGGATATTAAGAGAGGAAAGCAGTTTTGAAATCAGTTCTGAGAAGAGAAAAGATACAATCACACTGACTCAAAACACTTAGAATCACAACCATTTAATAGACAGTTTACACACAAAGGTGAAGGGGGTTGGGGACATATAGCGTTCATATCAGGGATACATGAAGGGGAAAGTATATAAACAACAATTGCACAAAATACTTAGAAGTCTGTTGAGTCAGTGACTTAACAAGCTAGTCATGATAATAAGCAATTAAGACATAGTCATGTTGAATACACAATGTATACTCATTAGGATCAACCAGGTACACCAAACAACTAAATTATCAACATGATTACACCAATTAAAGAGAGTAAACAGAGGCTGAATAAACATGCTGGTACAGTATCAAACAATCAAGCGAGACTTAGACATGCTGACTGCACATTTAACAAAAGAAGGCAAAATTTAGACATGCTGACTAAAGCAGTAAACATCGAAACAAATTGGACACATAACCAATTACACTAGTGCAGGCATGGAACACATTGAGTTTCAAAATTAACTTAGAGACATACCAGTTAGGGGAGCAAATTGCAGAATGTAAAAATAGGTGCAATTTCACTATCTAGCCTTGGCTTTCAGCCGGCTAGACCAACAGTTAGCACAAGTAACAAAGAAAGAAGAGAGAGTTTAAATGTATGTGATAAAGGTAAAAATAAGAGAGTTTATATAGCACTTAAGTGGTGAATCAAAATAAGGTAAAAGAATCACAGTTCAATCAAATTAGGAGAAATTAATCAGTCACAGAATCAATTCCCATATAGGAGTCCGGAATGGACCCCTTAATTGGGGGCAATCAATTAACGGTCACAACAGGGGGTTCAATAAGGTAAGGACTCAAAAATATTCCATGTAATCAGTAGAAATCCCAAAACCATACTGATAACTAATTAAGGCAAGTATGACCAATTAAGGTCACAAATAAAGAAACATATAAAATTTCAGCACATACTGATTTTAACAGGATATTTAATAGGAATCAATCAGTGAAATCTTCAAAGAATACTGATTTTATAGGAAAGAGTTATTCAGGTTCCCTAAATAGAAATCAATTAAGTAAAACCTCATAGAAATACCAGATTCAATAAGAAAAGCTAGTTCGAATCATCAGTAGAGATCAATTAGGGCAAAAATCCCAAAGAATACTGGATTTAACAGGGAAAACATTTGAATCAATAAATAGAATCAGTGAGTGCAACTGATTCATAGAAATTAACATAATAGAAGAAATCAGTGTAACCATTAGAAACATCTAGGGTTCGAGCATACATACAAAGATTAACCAAATACGTAAAGAGATGAACATATTAAACATTAAAAGTAGAAAATCTTTTGAAGAATGTCTGGGAAGTACCCTAGTTTAGAAAGAGTGACTAAAAATCGAAGTAGTTAATTAAACAAGAGATTTTTAGAGAAAAACACCTAATAATACTCGAATCAGCTTAGATCTATAAAGATCTGAGAAGAATCGAACAGTAGTGAAACTAGGGCTTTCAGAAAATAACTGAGATGAAGAGAATCGGTCAAAAACCCATGGATTCATACTTAAAAGCAAGAGGAAATCTATACTCACAAAAGAAAGTGGCCTGAGACAGGCCAGTAAACAAATTTTAGGCCAGAACAAGGTTGAATCTTCTACGAGATTCTTCTAAGGACTCATGAAATCAAAGATCCAGGGAGTATAAGAGACCAGTGGTGGTCGGAGAAGGCACGGAAACACCATAGAAGGGAGGTCTTCCCCGGTGACGGCGATTGGGGTTAGGGTGAGTTGAGAGAGAACTGGAAGGGTGAGGAAAATGGGTGACGGCGGTCGAAGAGAAAATGAAGAGGGGGGGTTAGGCTTAGGTGAATTAAAATGGTAAGTTTAATCATGGACCGTTGATCAAAAGGATCAACGGCCACGATTAAACAGGGTTATTGGGTCGGGTGTATACAGATTGGACTTAAGGGGTTTGGGCTGGTATATTTAAGGATTTGGGCTAATATTAAAGGGGTTTGGGTTGGTATTAAAAGAGGTTAGGCCTGAAATTAAAAGGCTATTTGCTAAATACCCAAATAATTGATAAAAATAATTTATAAAATAATTAACAGATTATAAAAAATAATTTTCATGCATAAAAATGTTTTAAATACAACAAGCTATTTTCTGGTAAAAGAATGTAGTAATGCATGCATGGGCCATAATTGCAAAGTCATTGCAATTGTAACCCAAAAAATGTAAATATGGCTATTTATGAAATAATTTAAGTTTAATATAAATATAAATAGCAATATTAAGCCGTGAAATTGTTATAATTTCATTTGTGATGCAATTCGTAATTATTTATATAAATAAAATACTGGGATAAATTAATTAAAAAAAATCCTAAAAATATAGAAATTATGGAAAAATATCAATTGATGCTAATGCATAGTTTTGAAGGTATACATGCACTTAAAAAGTATTATAGGAAATAATTGGGTATCAACATATACTTGGACCGTGGGTCATGGACTCAACCGCTTCTGATCATATCTCTAGTAATAAATCACTCTTGTCGGATATTATGTATTCACAGTCTCTTCCCACTGTTACTTTAGCTAACAGGTTCCAAACAAAAGAAGAGGGAGTTGAACAAGTTAATCTCATATCTTCTGTCACTCTAGATTTCGGTCTTTATGTCCCTGGTTGTCCTTTTAGTCTGGCACCTGTTAGTCGTTTGACTCGTGCCCTCCATTGTGGTATATATTTTATTGATGATTCTTTTATTATGTAAAACTACAGTACAAGATAGACGATTGGCCCATGGCCTGAATCACAAGGCCTTTACTATCTTAACTCACTCAGTTCCTCTATAGCATGTCCAGTTATAGATCCTCCAGACCTAATTCACAGACGTTTAGGACATCCGAGTTTATCCAAGCTTCAGAAAATGGTGCCTAGTTTGTCTACATTAGATTTTGAGTCGTGTTAGCTTAGAAAACATACCTGAACCACCTTTCTGCATAGCATTGAGAGTTATGTAGAGCCTATTTTCTCTTTAGTCCATTATGATATATAGGGTCCTAGTAGAGTTAGTTCAACCTTGGGATTTTGTTATTTTGTTAGTTTCATTGATGATTATTCAAGATGTACTTGCCTTTTCTTAACGAAAGATCGTTCTGAGTTATTTTCTATATTCCATAGTTTTTGAGTTGAAATAAAAATTAATTTGGAGTTTCTATTCGCACTTTTCGCAGTGATAATGCCTTAGAATATTTATCCTCTCAGTCTTAGCAGTTTATGACTTCTCAAAGAATTATTCATCTTTCATTTTGTCCTTATACCCCTCAGCAGAATGGGGTTTCAGAGGGAAAGAATATGCATCTCATTGAGACTGCTCGCACACTTCTCATTGAGTCTCATGTTCCGTTACGTTTTTTGGGTGATGCAGTTCTCACAGCTTGTTATTTGGTTAATAGATAGCCTTCATCTCCCATCCAGGATCATATTTCGCATTCAGTATTATTTCCCCAATCACCCTTATACTCTCTTCTCACTCGTGTTTTTGGGAGCATATGTTTTGTTCATAACTTAGACCCTGGGAATGATAAGTTAGCTCATCGTTCTCTCAAGTGTCTTCCTAGTTATTCTCGTGTTCAAAAGGAATATCTTTGCTACTCACCTGATCTTCATTGGTACCTTATGTCAGCAGATATTATATTTTTTGAGTCTAGACCTTACTTTACCACATCCGTCCACCTCGATATATCCGAGGTCTTCCTATACCGACTTTTGAGGAGATTACTATAGCTCCGCCTACACTCTCAGCCATAAAAGTCTTACCCATACCAATCGTTGAAGAATCTAGTGTTGCTCCTCGTTAATTCCCAGCCACAAAAACACCACTCTTGACTTATCGTCGTTGTTAGCGCCCACCATCTGTCCCAGCTAATTCACGTCCTGCACTTGACCGTGCTCCTACTGGGGACTTGTTTCCTCCTAGTCCACCGATTGCACTTCGGAAAGGTATACGATCCACACTTAATCTTAATCCCCATTATGTCGGTTTAAGTTATCATCGCTTGTCATCACCTAATTATTTGTTTATATTATCTTTGTCCTACATTTCCATCCCTAAGTCTACAAGTGAAGAACTGTCTCATCCAGGATGGCGACAAGGTATGATCGACGAGATGTTTGCCTTATATACGAGTGGTACTTGGGAGCTTGTTCCTCTTCCTTCAGGTAAATCTATTATTGGTTTTCACTGGTGTATATAGTTAAAGTTAGCCCAGATGGCCAAGTTAATCGACTTAAGGCTCGTTTTCTTGCCAAAATGTATAGTCAAATATTTGGGCTCGATTACAATGATACTTTCTCTCCCATGGATAATATAGCATCAGTCTGCATTTTTCTATCCATGGTTGTTGTTCGCCATTAGCCTCTCTATTAGTTGGATATTAAAAGTGCTTTTTTTCACGGTGACCTTGAGGATGAAGTTTATATGAAGCAACTACCTGATTTTGTTGCTCAATGGGAGTGTAATGACCTTGTATGTTGGTTGTTATTAGGATATGTTGAAGCAACATCTCTTTCAGTACTTTAGACTAAGGATCTGGGCGAATTAAAGTATTTTCTGGGTATTGAGGTTGCCCAGTCTAGCTAAGGTACTGTGATCTCACAGTGGAAGTATGCCTTAGACATTCTTGAGGAGACATGAATGACAGGCTGTAGACCAATTGACACTCCTATGATCTGAATTCTAAACTTCTATCTGGACAGAGTGAGTCGCTTAGCGATCCTGCAAAATATAGGCGGCTGGTTGGTAAATTAAATTACCTCACAATGATAAGACCTAACATTCCTTTCCCGTGAGAGTTGTGAGTCGGTTATGGATTCTCCTTGTGATAGTCAGTGGGATGCACTTGTCCGCAATCTTCGGTATATAAAATCAGCTCCACAAATGATTATTGTGTAAGGATCGGGACATGAGCAGACCGTTGAATACTCAGATACTAATTGGGCATGATGACCTTCTAATAGACGTTCTACAACTGGATATTGCGTTTTAGTAGGAGGTAATTTGGTATCTTGGAAGAACAAGAAACAAAATGTGATTTCTCGGTCTAGTGCAGAAGCAGAATATCGAGCAATGGCTATAGCAACATGTGAGCTAGTGTGGATCAAACAGTTGCTCAAGGAGTTGAAATTTGGTGAGATCAGCAAGATGGAACTGTGTGTGATAATCAAGTTGGCGTTCATATTGCATCAAATCTGGTGTTCCATGAGAGACCTAAACACATTGAGATCGACTATCACTTCGTCAGAGAAAAGATACTCTCAGGAGATATTGCTACAAATTTTGTGAAGTCGAATGATCAGCTTGCAGATATTTTCACCAAGTTCCTCACCGGTCCTCGTATTAGTTACATATGTAACAAGCTCGGTGCATATGATTTGTATGCACCGGCTAGAGGAGTGTTAGATAGTTATGCAATTAGTCCTAGTCCCACATGGAATAGGAGTAGGATATGTCACAGTTATAAACATGGCTCATTGTATTATAATTAATTAATCAATAATATTAATTCCTCTGCTAATTCTCACTTGAACTGTGTTTGATGTTTATGTTCCAATGAAGGTTCTATATTTTTGAGACCAATAGAGATTTGAAGAGTATGAATTTGGGCGTGACGTCTCAAAGTTCAATATTGACTACATTTCAATGTAGATTCTGGTGACGGTGTCCATGGAGAATTTGTAAGTCCAAGAACTAAATATTACCCTTTTATTAAATGTAGAATCAACAAATAATTTAGTTTTGCAAAGGTAATAATTACAACTGTGTATAAGGTAAATTAAAGTTAATAATTTAGTGTCATAAATATTAGGATTTTCGCTGGAGTTCAAATAAGGAAAAATTTAATAACCAAAATTTTAGTTGATCTGAAAGTTTTATATATTAGGATTTTCGTTGGAGTTCAAATAAGGAAAGATTTAATAACCAAAATCTTAGTTGATCTGAAAGTGTTAAATATTAGGAAATTTAGTGAATGACATTGGGGAAAAACATAACTAGACAATATCTAAGAATATTTTACAAAATCCTAGCAACAATAAGTAATTAACAAACATGCCAGCTAATTATCTACATTTCTGACCGAAACATTTAAAGCTACACCAATTCAATTCCTAAATTATCGCCCATAATATCATGTCATCCCCCATAACGGCTAAGTATAAGATGGCAAGACATATCATATAAAAATTAAGAATTATTTTATCGAAAATCTATAATGCATTATTAAAATTTACACCCCATTCGTTCATTTGACATGTCTTTCAACGCAAACACAGAGTACAACCATCTATTTATACTTCAATTATCATATTATTGTTTCTTCATAACCTAATAAACAATTAATTTTAATAATAAATATTTATGGTTTTAAGCAAGTATATCTAATATATACGTACACACAGAGACTCTAATATTTAATAGTATATTACTATTAACTACATCGTTATGGGTGGTATATCTATATTATACAATAACTAGTAGTCGTACCCGCGCGATGCGCGATCAGTATTAAAAAATATTAATTAAATTAAATTATGATCGGGCTTGTTTGATCCTATTAGATTGTATTGCTTTAATAAAATTCAATTGTCATCTTACTTGTCAACGATATACCCAATTATGAAATCTCTATTAAATCAAAGGTACTTATATAGTTAGTGAATAACTTTTTTGTTCTATATTTTTTTTAATTATATTAACCAATATTTAATATTCGCTTTCTTTTTGTAATATATGAGAAGATTTACAATTTATTACTGTTGAAATATTTTTTTAGTTTAAAGTTTATTCTATTGTTCTTAATAATATTATCTAAATTTAATGAACAAAATCTCTGTTAAACTAACGGGACTTATACAGGGAGCGCATTGAATAACGTTTTTGTTATGTATTTTTCTTTATTATATCATCTAACATTTAATATTATTCCATTGTTAATAGAAAGTTTTATTAGCATACTACTTTATTAAATATTTTTCTCTGAAAGTTTTTTTATGTCTTTATTTTTTTATATTTATTTTATAATAATTTTAAAACTCCAACTTGAAACTAATCCCCAATTTGAATTGGTAATTTATTATTTTTTAAATTTTGTTTTTTATTTTAAAATTATTTTAAAACTCCAACTTGAAACTACATCCCGATTTGAATGGGTAGTTTTTCTTCTCTTTCTTTCGTTTTTTATAGCTATTTTTTTTGATTTTTTATTTTAAGATAATTTATAAACTCCAACTTGAAACTTTCTTTATTTTCGTTTTTTTTATTTTAAAATAATTTTTAAAACTCCAACTTGAAACTACTTCCCGATTTGAATGGGTAGTTTTTCTTCTCTTTTTTCATTTTTTATAGCCATTTTTTTGCCTTTTATTTTAAAACAATTTAAAAACTCCAACTTGAAACTACTCCCACGCAATTTGAATGGGTAGTTTTTCATTTTATTTTATTATTTTCGTTTTTTACATATATTTAATTATAAGATATCTATATTTATTTATCTAAATAAAGTAACCGATTAATACATACATACATACATACATACATACATACATACATACATACATATATATATATATATATATATGGTAGTTTTTTATTTTATTTTATTTTATTATTTCTATTTTTACTATATATTAAATTCTAAAATAATAACCAATAACTAATTATAAACTNTATATATATATATATATATATATATATGTATGTATGTATGTATGTATGTATGTTATTTTATTATTTTCGTTTTTTATATATATATATATATTTAAATTCAAAAATAATAACCAAGAACTAATTATAAACTAATATATATATATATATATATATATGTATGTATGTATGTATGTATGTATGTATGTTATTTTATTATTTTCGTTTTTTATATATATATATATATTTAAATTCAAAAATAATAACCAAG
The DNA here is from genome assembly GCF_001879085.1 of Nicotiana attenuata. NCBI lineage: Eukaryota > Viridiplantae > Streptophyta > Magnoliopsida > Solanales > Solanaceae > Nicotiana > Nicotiana attenuata. Next base: position 97,407 of record NW_017671190.1, on the reverse strand, counting down.
AACTAATTATAAACTAAATAACTAATTATGCCATGTGGCTTTTTTTTAGGTTGCCACTTGGCTTAAGGAGAGGACTTTTTCCTCTCCTTTTAATAATATATAGATTTGAACATAAATTTTTAATCGTACATTGATTGACTAGATGCATAGTTTGCTTTTGACGTATATTTAGTAAATACGTGATGAATAGTATTGTTATATGAGCTTATTAAAAAAATATACAACTTATTTTTGGAGTATATTATATTATCGGCCAACAGTTCTCTTTAATACGAGTACAAATGATTTTGGTTGTTAAAAAACATATATATACAGTGGTACACAATTAAAATACAGAAGATATTTTCAAAAACTACATCTTGGTAAACAGTAATAATACATAAGATTATAATTCAACTACATCAAATATACATAGTAAAATTGATACAATCGAAGCAAAATTCTTGAACAAAATTTTCAAAGGAATTGAAAAATGATTGGGGTCGTTTTGGTGTTCGCATGCATCCTTCTATTTGTTCGAACTTTTGAGAACCAAGACTTCTTTTTCTTTTAGTTTTCTTCTCTCTCTAGTCTCGATCTATCTCTATTGTTTTTGTTTTGCGCAAGGCCTGTTACTGAAAGGCAGGCATGGTTTCCTTGTTCTTTTTCCTCTTGCGAACCTGCTGAAATTTAGAATAGAAAATAAAAGGAAAGAGAATGTGAAAAGTTAAATATGGATCCCATGATTTGTGCATTCTGTTACTCATTAATTACATAATTTTTGCAATATGCTAATATTGTAAAATAATATGCTATTATGGAATAAACAAGAAATGACATCATTTTCTTAAATAGTTTTTAAAAGATGCTTAGCCGTGTATTTTTCTCAAAGTTAAGTTAGTTTATTTTTAAAGGGTAAAAAAGGTAAACGACATTTTGCTAAGAACTTTTAATATAATATAGATAGATATAAATATAGAAAGATATAGAAAATTGGGTAAAACCTGAAGATATCTAGCTAGATTTCATCATGATTCTGATGTTCTGATCCCTCTTCCAAACAATCTCCAAAATGAGGAACTCTGTCATGTCTTAACCTGTTCATCACGGCGAGACCTGAACCAAAACAGAAGCGCAAATTTCGTCATGCTAAACTTTTAGTGTTGGTCTTTTCGGAGCTACCAGTTAATGAGAATAGACACCAAATGCAGTTGGAGCAGTAATCAAGTATGATGTCTAATGTTCTTATGTTAATGTACTTTCGACCTGTCTCCAAATGGAGGGACGAAGACTTGTGACTAATGTAATACTAAATGAGTGGTTACTAAAGAAGATTGGAAACATGAAGTTTGAAATAAAAGATTTGTGGAATATTGCATAACCAGTTGCACTCAGGTAATACCATAAGGGAATAGGCATAGCATCAGTCAACTGAGACTACATTGCTAACATGGACAGAATTAGCCTAGCTGCACATTGATTTTTTTGGAAAAGCATATGAGGGTGCACAACAAAGACAAGCAGTAACTTCAATTGAGGGTGTGGAATCATGATCTTGCATTTCTCTACCACTCCAATTGACGGTGTGCAATCATGATCTTGCATTTCTGTATCACTCCAATTGAGGGTGTGGTATGCATGCCCAGCAAGACTAGCGGTAACCACGATCTTGCATTTGCTTTTCGTTTTCCAAGTGTCGAAATTCTTTTGGAATAGAAGGTTGTATCTCAGAAATAGAAAACCTCATCTCAAGCCACACATGGTTTCTTACAATTACTGGCTAGGGGCTCATTATGTTTTTGCAAAATGTGAGGAACCTACTAAGTTAGGAGCAATAAGGTGAAAAAGGGGAAATAAGAAGTGTAGAAGCAAAAGAAAACTCGTACCTTCAATAACACTAAGGAAAGATGACCACCATCTTTCTCTAGGCACCTTAGAGCAACTTAGTTTCTCTTCAATAACTTCATCATGGTTCCCCTCCAAAACATCCTTCAGAGTTACAACCGCATCCTTTGCTGCACGCAGAATGTTGTTTTGATCTTGACATTCCATCACTTGAAAATCGTTCAGTGAAGCTGAAATATTTGTAGCAAGAGCATACTGTGCAGCAGCATTCCACTGGGAAGATACCTTCCATCTTCTCTTCCTATTAATACGCATGACTTCTTCTTTCATGAACTTGTGCTCTTTCTCCGCATTAAGTACTAAGTTACGTAAATACTGGGCATTTGCGGCCCCTGTGCTCTGAACGATCCTAGAGAAAACACTTCTTTCACTAAGCAGGAGGTTGTGTGGAGTATCATACTCAACAACCTAATTTAAGCAAGTAGCAAACTTTTGACAGAAGGAAAAAAAGAAAAGGAAATAAGGAAAAAACAAGAACAGTGAAAGAACAAAATTTATAAGCACATACCTGTCCAGCATCAAGCACTAGGATACGATTAGTATCAATTATGGTATTTAGACGGTGAGCAATAATGAGCATTGTGCATGCTTTGAATTCTTCTCGTATGGTTTTCTGAATAAGAGCATCAGTTCTAACATCAACAGCTGCTGTGGCTTCATCAAGAACAAGGATCTTTGACCTTCGCAGTATTGCTCGAGAAAGACTTAAAAGTTGTCTCTGTCCAACACTGAAATTTTCGCCACCTTCTGAAACCTTGATATAGCCCAAAACAACATTATGTTAGACCATAGCAAGATTTTTGCAGTCACTCCTTCCATCTTAATATGTTATACCTTTTTTTTACTCTGAAGCATCTTAAAAGTATTGACATAGTCTAAGAAATTCTATCCACATTCAATAATTCAAATGCATTAAACTGAAATATAATCTACAGCGTGATGTTTTTCTACCAAACGAACTTGCCCCGAACTTGCTTAGTTAGCATAACATTTTCTTCTACCACTACATATGTAACATGTAAGTCAAATAAATTTCTTTATTCCCATCTAACCAGATGGTGTCGTATATAATTGGATGAATGCGGTTCCTTAAACGCGATCATTTTTCTACTAAATTTCTAACGAACAAAACTGTGTGTTATTTCACCAGCTGAGTATGATATGAGTTTGTTTGTGTAAAATTATCCTTGTGAGAAACCAAATATAGAGCAATCATCAGGTAACAGCATATTAATTAAACTACCGGGGAAGACTTAACTAATTGATTTGCAGCGTCATGATACAAATATGTTTTCATCGGTCATGAAGAAGTTCAATATTTTGCTTTTCTGTCATTTGATTTGCAAAGAGTCACATTAAGCATTCTGAACAACAACAACAACAGCTATGCCTCAGTTTCAAACACGTTGGGACGACTAAATGAATTCTTAGTGACCATGTTTCACCATTCAAAATCATCTCAGGCCAAACTGTTTCTTTAACATTAAGCATTCTGAATAAGACAAATATTAGAACAATATACATCGATAAAAATAACATATAGAAACAAATACATACACGATAGTTATACAAGTATACCTTACATATGTTCGTGCACGTCTCAGAATGTGTGTTTTTCATTCTTTTCAAATTCATAATCCAGTTTGTGTTACTCTAAGTCACTACCTAATGTTGAATTATGGTATTTTAAGATAAACAAAATTCTTAGGTGGTACCAAAAAAAGGGAAAAAGGAAAAAAATTCTTAGGTGGTCAAACTGGTCTTGAACATGAACAAATGATCATGTTGTCAGACATAAATCAATAACCACCATAACTTTCTGGCAAATGGTCCAAGACTTCTTTATCATCCTAATTGCATTTCCGTCCGAACAACCTTTTTGAGAACAGAATGTTCGTTGCTCCGCAATTCAAAGTTCTCACATAGGCTAACCTCCCTCATCATGATCCCACCCTAACTTCCGTTAACCTGATGGAATAAGAAAAGGCACAAAAAAATAAGACATTGAGTTGTTCACTAATTCGCTGGTGCTAGCGGACTTGGCTTTTCAGCCTCTTGCAGATCCCTCTGCCTCCTCCTTACGAGGAATTAAGGTACCTAAACTAGAGTTTCATACAGAAAGAGTGAAATCTAGCCTTTCGGGTTTATCCTTTATGGGTCTGGGTTAATTCTCGAAAGCAGCAATTCCTAGACCTACCGATACATAAAACGCTGACGACTTTAACTTGAAGCAGATCGAAAGGAGAAGAGCTCACCTCGGCATCCAGACCAAAAGCATTCCTCCTTATGACATCCTTCAAGTGCGCCCGCTCTAATGCCTCCCATAGGTCAGCATCATTGTGTTCGCTAAAAGGATCAAGATTAAACCGTACAGTACCTAATGAAAATGAAAAACTGATAAGGAGAACAACATGCATACCAGTAAATACATGTTATAGGGCAAATTTGTAATCCTGCAACAATAACTTCAGCAGGTATTTGAGTATACACACTTGGTCTGTGAACAAAATTTGGTATTATAGTTGCAGATTATGGCAAGGGTAAACAAGATCAGGACCCATGTATGTTTACCTTTTCATGGTAGCTAAAGAAGTGGGAATGAATGTAGATGGAACTGAAAGAAGAGAAGAAAGAAAAGAAAATGAAAGGAAACCTAAACTTGGAAATTAGAAAATTCAAAGGCTTATCTAGTCCCGGATAACAATATCACCCCTAACCCCCAGGATAGATTAATTCCCCAAAACCAGATAAAGGATCACTAAATGAATAATACTTTGTGCTACCAAATGCAGGATAAACCCAGATAAAATTTATATGGTTAGGTGGAAGAAGACTTCATTTCATATGTGAATCTGTGCCTCAAAGCTTGGTTTTCAGGGAGAGGATTTTAACACACAAAAGTTTCACTTAACAAGGTATAGGTATCTGCATAAACCTATCCATATATGTATTAATTACCACAGCATGTGAATTTCTATGAAAAAAGAACATCGGGTACACATTCATCAGCACAGCTAGCATAAACGCATATGATTGCTCATAAAACAATTCCAAACCGATTGAGTAGACAAATTCAAAATCGATGTATGCATGCATCAATTCAAAGGGCTTATTAGATTCTTTTCAACTCGTGCCAATCGTGGGGTCTGGAAGAGTGAAGTAGTAGTAGAAACAACTGAAGAGAATCATGTACCAGAGAAAAGAACTGGTGATTGGGGTATGATACTAAGAGCACTTCGAAGATCTGTCAGTCCGATAGTAGCAACATCACAACCATCGATCAATATTCTCCCTCTTTCAAGTTCCACAATACGAAATAAGGCATTAAGCATGCTCGATTTTCCAGCACCAGTTCTTCCAACAATGCCAACTTTCTGACCTGAGGAAATTGTAAATGACAAACCATGCAAGACTGGAGGAAGTCCAGGTCTGTAACGTAGGACAACATCTTCAAATTTGATGAACCCTGATGATGGCCAGCCTGGAGGAGGCCGGCTGCTAATGACATTTTGAGCCTCTGATGGCAAATCTATATATGTGCCAACACGCTCAACAGCATTAAAACTATTTTCAGCTCTGCTTGCTTGTCTCAGAGTATTGCTGAGTAAAGTAGTAATATTCAAGGAATAACTTAGGAGCAGACCCATAGCACCAGCAACCGCAACCTTGTCGTCTGCTCTCCCATTCTGTATAACGGCAAATGTTGCAGTCAACCAGATCATTATGCCCCCTAGTGCTTCAAGCCTTATGGTCAGCCAGCGGTTTGTACTTGTGTTGGCAAGAGTGAATCTGATATTGTTGTCCATAGACTTCCCATTAATGGCAGCTAACTGGTCATGTGCTTTATATGCACGGATGGTTGATAAACCATTGATAGCTTCTCCAAACTGTGCATACACAGGGGACCTGGTAATGGAATCTAGACGTTTCACTTCGCGGGATGTATTCTGTGAAACATATATAATAGTATTGTATCATCTGATCCTCATTATATAATATTGTAAAACCAACAGTTGATAAATTATCATGGATGATGCATATGATTGGGATGAATCTGGCTCTATACCATGATAAGAAATGGAACTTGGGCCTAACTCAAACCTAAGAGTTAGCTCATGAGGTGAGGATTGCCCAAGACCATATAAGGAGCCTAAATATGGGAAACTCAACAAAACATTACTCAAACAGGATGCCAGGTATTTAAAAACTTAAGACACTCATAGGAAGTGCTGCTTCTCTAAATGGTGGAACTTTCAGCCCTCTTTGGGTTCTGAAAGTTCCAGAAAGTAAAACCAAAATGGAGGTCAAGACAAGCAGAGAAAACTATATGCAGAGGGAGAGAGAAAAATAAAGGGCAACTAAACATATGGAGTTTAGCAAACCTGATAATACAAATAGGCTGTATAAAATAGGACTAGAAGTGGCATTATGGCCCACAGAGATATTGTGCTGACGACTCCAATGAGAACGAAGGTTGAGAGAAGCTGCCACAGTTGGCTGAGACATGTATTAGCAATATTTGCAACATTGCGGTCAATATCACCAAGATCCTTTGCAAATCTGTTGATTATGCGTCCAGATGGATTAGTGTGGAAGAATACCATTGGTGCTCGAAGTATAGAATGTAGCATGGAATCATGAAGCCTTTTAGCTGCATTTAGGCTTGAGATAATCAACAAGAAGGAATTGGCCAGTGTTACTATCACCTACACAAAGTGAATCCAGAATAAGCCTCTTTTAATTTACATTCATGGACTTGGAGTTAAACACTCCTCTGAAGAAACAGAATGAAATATTTACAAAGAATTTCTGTTATTTTCATTTTTAGTCTTCTTTTTAACAGATACAGCTAATCTACTGTAGCTAATGGAGGAGCTCCCTGATACACAAATATATTGTTGGGCTTCATGCTTATTGAAACAAGTTCTGTAGCAGGAAAATTTCTCGTTTAGATAGGGCTAGGTGGCCATCTTTAGATGTTAAGGAATAGAGGGAAAAGAAAGTAGATGCAGCACAGCAACTTGAATAATTAAGGATGATCACCAATGATTGCAATTAATAAAGGTGGAAGTGCACTCACACCTGACTGAATGACAGAAAAGCATAGACCAAAATATAGAATCCAGATCCATTGCTCTTTGAGGAGCTTGCTTTTGTCCAGACACTTAGCCAGGTGCTACTCAGAGCTCGAAGGATTTCAGTTAATGTGTAGCAAGCAAACAGTATCAGGACAACCCACAAGCCTCCCAAAGCATCTTTATACCTGAAAAGGAAAATTGAAGAAAAGCACATTTGAAACCATAAGCTAAGGGCTTCTATTAAACAAACATAGTTAAATAAGAATTTTTTCTTCAGCCTATGATGATGAATGAATCATTGAAGAGTTTATCCGTTACTCTTATACCATCTAAACAAGTGCAGTATAACTTTACACGGGTGACTTGATGAAAACTTCCTTAAATCTATTATAAACATAGTCATGTTCGACTCTTTGTTCTAAGTAGGATGGTATTGTTCGAATTTTAGGTTACATATGGTTGCTATTTGAAAAAAAAAAGGAATGTTGATATTTGTAAAAGAGAAAAGGAAAACGAACTAGTTTGCCAATGTTTGGCTCCAATGCCGTAAGAAAATATCTATGCATCCAACTCAAAATTTTAAGGCACTGTCTGGAGTAGCACAGTATTTGTATAACTCTTTCTATGAACTTTTATTTAATCAATGAGGAACTACTGTCCTTGGCAGAGCATGAGGCTCCAGTAAGGGTGCAATTTGATTGTTCTGTTAGACATGAATTGCCTAGCCATAAGGTGGTGTTTGCTTATGCGGAGCACTGACTAAACCAACAAGAAAGTAAACCACTAGAAATGAAAGGCAGTATTATTTTCCTAGATGTTAGAAGTGATTGCACTGCAAGAAAATAAAATTTTCTCCCCACCAGTATCTACATAACATAGTAGAAGCAAGAGAACAACGTAGGCGATGCATGAGAAAATTTTGTGCCTAGAATTCTTCTATAGATATGTGAACAAGTATTTTATAAGTGTAGTAAATTTTGCTTGTTAAGTTCTGCAAAAGTTAATAGGACTCTTAACTTGTGGAATGACCAGCATATTCATGTATGAATGACTTGGTTAAAAATAACAAGGGTAAATGTCTCGAAGCATATACTTTGAATATTACCTCATCAAGACATTCCAGTTGATAATACCAGTTTCCCGCTCTTCCTGCCTGATAAGAACAGATTTACCAGCTCTCCTTTTGGTTACAGAGGTTTCATTCTTATGGAGCTCATGCCCTATGTTTAAAGAAGATTGTGAACTCTCATAGTCAAAGTTTGGGTCGTCAGTTTCAACACCATAACTTTCCATTTTCCCAGAATTTTCCATTAGCTTTCGAAAAAGTGCGCTATTTTTGGAGAGATCCTCGAAACTCCCATCCTCTTTAACCATTCCTTCAGAGACCAAAATGATCCGATCCACCTGAGGTAGAAAATGCAGCTGATTTGTCACAAGCACCCTAGTCTTTCCTTGCAATTCTTCCTTTATACATTTCTTAAAAACCTGAAAGATCCCATTGTACAGCAAGTTAGATAATAAATTGCATCTAGCGAATGCTTTCAAACTGCAAAGAGAAGGATGGAATAATTGCAACCAGTGAATTCTACTAAGCAATCAAGTTACTGCAAATTAGTCCTGTATATAGGGGGGAAATGGATAGTCAATTTGGAAAAATCCATGGGTGGTGGAAGAAGAAACCCATGGATATTTCTTTGGCAGGGCAATACTGAATGAAGAACATTTCACTTGGTCAAGAGGAGCACATTAAAAATAACCAAGAAGGAAGTGGGCCTTGGGATTAGAAACTTAAGGCAGCACAATCACAGTTTACTGATGAAATGGCTATTGAGGTTTCCCTCAGAAGAATAGGCACTTTGGAAAGCAGTTAGTTATCAGTGAAAATTTTGGGTTGCAAGGGTGTTGGATTACTAAAGTTGTGACCATTCCCTATGGGGCTGGGAAAAGCATCAGAACTCTATGGTAAAAATGTTCAAGTAACATTGGGTTTAACGTGGGAGAGGCAAGAAGGATCACTTTTTGGGAAAATTGGATTGGACATGGACCATTGAAAGATCAGTTTCCAGATTTATTTAGACTTGCATTGCTACATGATTCCACTTTGGCTACTAACAGAAAACAAGATGGTTGGATTTTTAATTTCAGAAGACATTTGAATGATTGGGAATTGGAAAGACAAGCTGACATTTTTGGGTACATTGGAATCTTTTCATGGATTGGTACAGAATCCAGACAAGCTCATATGGAATGCCCAAAGCAAAGGAATCTTTACAGTAAACTCTTGTTATTCACAGTTGCGTTTATGGTAGAATGCAAGATAATTTTTGGCATGCAAACAGATATGGAAAACAAATGCTCTTTACCAGGTAGCTTCTTTCACTTGGTTGGTTGCTCGAAATGCTTGTTTAACACAGAAAATAATAAATATTCAAAGAAGAGGTTTTCAGCTGTGCTCTAAATGCTATCTTTATAGAGACAAGCTAGAGAGTGTTAATCACCTATTCTACACTTCACATTACTGTTCTTGTTTGGCAGACTATTCCGGCCTGCATATGGTGGACAGAGTGGAGGGAGAGAAACGCTAGATGCTTTGAAGACAAAGGAGAATAGAAGGGATGCACTTCTGGTAGTTTGTAGATACTTTTTACAGCACCTTCTTGGTGCTATATTTATAATACACTTACCTTCTCTCAATTAGAAAAAAGAAAAAAAAAAAGAAATCCTTGGGTGGTGGAAAAGAAAAATCGGAAATTGACAGGAAGGTTTCTCAGATAATGCAGTGACATTCGTTTTGAGTTGAGTAGAGGGTGTAGTCTGGTGAGTCACAAAGAAGTACTAGCTAGTAGATAGGATGATGCAGTTATACCAGCGTTGATGATGCATACACAGAATAGTACCTAGTAAGTATCGTATCTTGGTAATGTCAATCACACTATGCTAGGGCAGTACTAGTAATACTTCAGTAACATCCTTCAGTTGCATGCCCTGTCTAAGCAATTTATTCTCTTTCCAAAGCCTTCACTACAAGTGTATATCATGCTAACAAAAATGGTTTTTTTGTTACGTCAAACATTCTAAACTTTTTATGAACTTCACAAACTCAGATGGCTATCCACTATGTCATCATTTCCACCCATTTTCTCATTTTCCTCTTTTGCTTCCAAATCCTCATCCTATATCTGTTGATCAATATGGACCAATTAAGTGCTTAGTAATTGGACAAAGCCCAGAGAATGGCATGGCTAATATGCTCAAATGAGAAGAAAATCATTCAGCTAACAGAAGAGGATGATGACAATAACTATATTTATACGGAAACCGCGTATTGAGACCTTCTTTCCGTTTCCAAAATGGTGTTGCACAGTCATTAATACAAGAAAATTACCTGCTGGCCCACATGTGCATCAAGAGCACTTAGGGGATCATCAAAAATATAGACATCAGAATTTTTGTAGACAGCCCTAGCCATTGACACTCTTTGCTTTTGTCCTCCGCTAATATTCACCCCTCTTTCGCCGATTTCTGTAAGGTCTCGACCCTGAATATTTTAGATATGCGCACATGTCATTTTCATCTAGACTTACTACTAATTGATAATTACACACAACAAAAAGATATACTGACAATATATACTACCATCAATGTACTTAACTGGAAGTAACTCAAGATCATGGTCCAATGCACTGACAGCTATTGCCTTCGAATATCTTGTTGGTTCAAAGTTGGAACCAAATAATATATTCCCACGTACCTGAAAACCAGTAAGGTAAAGGTAACTGCATTCTTACATATACATACACAAACACGATTTATATCCAAAAAATATATAAAGATTGTTTGAATAGCATGTTCAGGTAAACAGCGTTATGTTACAGGCATAACAAGGAATTTGGATGAATTGAAGCTCACAGTGGCATTGAAGATCCAAGAAACTTGAGGAACATATGCAATAGTTCCTCTGGTAGTGACACTTGCATTGCCTAAGGGCGGAAGCTCCCCAAGAATTGCTGAAATCAGAGATGTCTTTCCTTCTCCAGTCCCACCCACAATTGCAACTAGCTCACCAACTGGTATATCCAAATTAATATTTGACAAAGTGGGACGCTCAGGCTGTAAAGTAGGAGGTTAAAATTGAATGTGTAAAAATGGTAAAATGAAAAATAAAGAACTCCAACTTCATGACAGTTATCAAGGGAACTGAATGAATGAAAAGGCTCCATTTGAGGAATTCAGATCAATGTGATAAAAGAAATAGACCTTAGACCTAACTTAGTCCCAAAAGCTAGCTCATGAGCTGAGGATTGACCAAGACCATATAAAGAGTCCAATTGCCAACCCACAAAGGATGTGGGACAACTAACACCCCCGCACGCCTGCTAACTGGAGCGTAGACAACATAATATGGGGGCCCAACATCGAATTAAACAAGAATTGGAACGGGCATGGCTCTAATACCACGTCGAATGGTGTGATCATCTCATCTAAAAGCTTAGGTTGTCAGAGAAAGCATACTTTTAATTACTTAACTATGTCTTCAACAAAATGTTTTCCTAGTAAGTAATCATATTCAAGCTTTCACAAGGGAATAATATTTATCATATTGTAAGGTATCAACATCCAAATCCAGCTTCATATAGTTCTCTGTACCTCACAAGAGAGCACAGATTTACTTCAATCTTTCCTCATTTTATGGATATATTTGACTTTCTTATCACTTAGATGCCTTATAGAATAGGCTAAACAAAAAGATTCGTTTGTAAATGCGGAAGGAAAGGATGAGTGACAATATGTGAAAGAGCACTCGAGATACTGATAGCTGAATTCTGTATTTGCTCACTTTTAGCTTTATTGGTAGGATTGGAACTTGCTTTCACAAAATCTGTTCCCTATAATAGTGGTAACAGATTCCCAGGTATTATGCATTTCTTACAGAAACTACTAGCTACTCACAACTTGTTAATGATTGCAATTTTCTTCTTGATGCTGTGGGACTGGACGAGATATTCAGGGAGGGCAATACTGTGGCTGACAAGCTGGCTGGATACGGAAGAAGTTGGATTCTTCTCACTTCGGTAGCAGACGATGCAGCGTTCTGGGACACACCTCCCCCTTTTATTTTACATGCTTTCAATAAGGATCAAGCTCTATGCGATCCATTCCCTTGTTTGTAATGACTAAACTCTTTATCTTTCAGTAATGAAGTATCTTCCATTTTCTAAGGAAATTTAAATATATACTCCCTCCGTTTCAATTTATGTGAACCTATTTCCTTTTTAGTCTGTGCCAAAAAGAATGACCTCTTTCCCTATTTGGAAACAATTTACCTTTATGCAATGATTTATAGCCACACAAAATATATGTGTTTCATTTTACACCACAAGTTCAAAAGTCTTCTCTCTTTTCTTAAACTCCGTGCCCAGTCAAATGGGTTCACATAAATTGAAACGGAAGGAGTATATATATTATTTATTTGTCAAGCAGCTGTACAATTATGCCTAATCGGATTTGGTCACTTTTCAATTTTACAGCTAACAAGCAGCACAAAATTCTTATTTTATCCACCGAGTGTTAGCTGGAAATCCAAAACTAGAAAATTCATGCAAGGAATACTTAATTGACTAACGACATCCTCAGTCATATTCAGTTGCAAGTCTAGAAAATTTCAATGAGGTGGAAGATGAAATAAAGGACTGGAACCTTTTGCATAGGCAAAGCTCTTCCCACAAGATGCCATTGATTCGTTCATGAGTTTCTGCCTAAATAAAAATGAACAGAGCTCATTTGGTTCATAAAGGAACTTAGGTGAAATTATAAAACCCCAGCAAACAAGATTACCAGTGCTAGAACAAATAGTTTAGGTGAAATTATAAACCCCTCTTCCAAACAAGACTACCAGTGAGGGAACAAACTGCAAACATATTTCTCTGTCGAAACAAATGACAAAATCTAATTTGGAAGACTAAGATTGTCCTAGAATCCAATCAAATGATGAAATAATCTGTTAAATAGCTAGTCATGTATAGTGTCCCACATCGGGAAGTAGATACCTATTATTATGTAATCACTGTATATAAATAGGGTTGTACAACACTTCAATTAAGCAATTAATAATATTTTTCTCCCGTGCTTTATCACATGGTATACGAGCAATCGTGAGAGATTTATCGCTGTGCATAAATTCCAACAACTCCGGGAAGAGAAATCAGTCAACCGGAAGTCTTTTCCGGTAAACACAGGTCTGCCGCAACTAAAAATCCACTTTTCGTCAGTGTTGTGTAAAAACCAACACCACCACGAAGTAGATCGGCCTCCGGCGACCAACCCATAAAAAAATCTCAGTCAGAAAACCCTCCACGCGCTCCCACGCGCCGCTCGAAAAAAAATTCCGGCGAAGTTCCGACGTCATGTGCCGGCGCGTGGGGCACTTTCCGGCCATTTTTTGGCGACGACTCTTCAGAATAGCTTGTTCCCCTTGTAATTCTGAGCCTACCCATCCAATTTAAATCAAATTCCGACCACTTTTATATTTTTCCGACGCGAACAATAATTTTCAGAAAAAATCAGCTTTTTCCGGTGCAACATTATAATGGCATTCGTATCTGAAGCGTTTAACTCACAATCCGTTGGATCCAATGCATCGATTCCAATCAAGATGGTTTCTTTACCAGATTATATTGAGTTCCTTCAGTACAAAGCATGTAAACAGACATCTTCAAGGATAGCTTCCGTTGTTCAAACAGTTAGTAGTGTGACTTGTGTCTCCCAATCTTCAACTTCAGAGTCTTGGGTCATTGATTTAGGTGCATCTGATCATATTTCTGGTAACAAATCTCTTTTCACTAGTTTTTCGTATTCTTAATCTCTTCCAACAGTCACAATGGCCAATGGGATTCAAACCATGGCAACTGCAATAGCTCAAGCAAGCCTACTTCCTTCCTTACCTTTAGTTTCAGTTCTTTATGTTCCCAAGAGTCTTTTTAATCTCATAGCCGTTAGTCGCTTAGCCAAATCACTTAAATGCACTATTTTATTTCTTGATGACCTTATTTTTATACAGGAATGCAGTACGGGGCGGATCATTGGTATTGGGCGTGAATCAGATGGACTTTATTACCTTATCCTTGCAAAATTACATGGACTCACATCTTGTCTTCCTTCAATAACTTGTCTTGTCACCGGTTCACCAGATTTATTACATAAGAGGTTGGGACATCCAGTTTGTCAAAACTTTAGAAAATGGTACCTAGTTTATCTCATTTGTCCACTCTCTAGAGTACGAGTCATGTCAGCTCGGTAAGCATACCCGCTCCCATTTCCCTCGGCGTCTTGATAATCGAGCAGAGTCACCTTTCACTTTAATCCATTCAGATGTATGGGTCCTAGTCGGGTCAGTTCTACATTGGGATTCCGCTACTTTGTCAATTTCATTGATGATTATTCCAGGTGCACTTGGATATTTTTGATGAAAAATCGGTCTAAGTTGTTTTCTATTTTCCAGACCTTCCACGCTGAAATTCAAAATCAATTTGGGGTTTCTATCCGCACATTTTGTAGTGATAATGCCCTAGAGTATTTGTCTTCCCCATTTCAGCAGTTTATGAACTCTCATGGGATTATTCATCAAACATCTTGTCCGTACACATCTTAACAAAATAGGGTAGCTGAAAGAAAGAATAGGCATCTTATTGAAACTGCTCATACCCTACTCATATTGCATTTTTGGAGGGATGCAGTTCTTACATCTTGCTATCTTATTAATCGTATGCCATCTTCAGCTATCCAGAATCAAGTTCCATTCTCTGTCATGTTTCTCCACTTACCTTTGTTCTCTCTTCCACCTCGTGTCTTTGGAAGCACGTGTTTTGTTCATAACCTTACTCTAGGAAAAGATAAGTTAGCTCGTGCTCTTAAGTGCGTATTTCAGGGTTACTCGAGAACGCAAAAGGGGTATCGATGCTATTATCCTGACCTCCAACGGTACCTTATGTCTGTTGATGTTACCTTCTTTGAAACCCATTCATACTTCATAGGTCCAGGTAATCACTTAGATATTTCTGAGGTGCTACCAGTTTCACCACTTATAGCTCTAGTTCCACCACCTAGTCCAGTTCAACCTTCTGCAGCTCCACCACTCTTGACTTATCATAGTCGTTCACATCCAACATCAGTCCCAGGTGATTCACGTCCTGCATCAGATTCTGCACCTACTGTGGACTTGTCTCCTCTTAGTCAACTAATTGCACTCTGCAAAGGTGTACGATGCACACTTAATCCTAATCCCCATTATGTCGGTTTGAGTTATCATCGTCTGTCATCACCTCATTATGCTTTTATATCATCTTTGTCCACTGTTTCTATCCCTAAGTGTACAGGTGAGGCACTATCTCATCCAAGATGGCGACAGGCTATGATTGAGGAGATGTCTGCTTTACATGCAAGTGGCACTTGGGAGCTCGTTCCTCTTCCTTCAGGTAAGTCTATTGTTGGTTGTTGTTGGGTTTATGCTGTCAAAGTTGGCCCGGATGGCCAGGTTGATCGGCTTAAGGCTCGTCTTGTTGCAAAAGGATACACTCAGATTTTTGGTCTTGATTATGGTGACACTTTCTCTCCCGTGGCTAAAGTAGCATTTGTCCGTCTTTTTTTGTCCACGGTTGTTGTATGTCATTGGCCTCTTTATCAGTTAGACATTAAGAATGCTTTTCTCCATGGTGATCTTGAGGAAGAAGTTTATATGGAGCAACCACCTGGTTTTATTGCTCAGGGGGAGTCTAGTGGTCTTGTATGCCGATTGCGCAGGTCACTGTATGGTTTGAAATAGTCTCCCCGAGCTTGGTTTGGTAAGTTCAGCACAGTTATTCGGGAGTTCGGCATGTTGTAGTAAAGCTGATCACCCTGTGTTTTATCGGCATTCTGCTCCTAAAATGTGTATTTATCTGGTGGTTTATGTTGATGATATTGTTATTATTGGCAATGATCAAGATGGTATTACTAATCTGAAGCAACAACTCTTTCAGCACTTCCAGTCTAAGGATCTCTAGGCAGATTGAAGTATTTTCTAGGTATTGAGGTCGCTCAGTCTAGCTCGGGTATTGTTATTTCACAGCGGAAGTATGCCTTAGACATTCTTGAGGAGACTGGAATGATTGGCTGTAGACTTGTTGACACTACTATAGATCCGAATGCTAAGCTTCTGCCTGGACAGGGGGAGCCTCTTAGAGATCCTACGAGATATAGGAGGTTGGTTGGCAAATTGAATTACCTCACAATGACTAGACCTGACATTTCTTTTCCGCTTAGTGTTGTAAGTCAGTTAATGGATTCTTCCTGTGATAGTCACTGGGATGCAGTTGATGGCATTCTTCGGTATATAAAGTCAACTCCAGACAAAGGGTTACTATTCAAGGATCGAGGCCACAAGCAGATTGTTGGGTACACTGATGCTTATTGGGCAGGATAACTTTCTGATAGACGTTCTACGTCTGGATATTGTGTTCTAGTAGGAGGTAATTTGGTCTCTTAGAAGAGCAAGAAACAGAATGTAGTTGCTTGGTCTAGCGCTGAAGCCGAATATCGGGCCATGGCTATGGCAACGTGTGAGCTAGTTTGGGTCAAGCAGTTGCTCAAGGAGTTGAAGTTCGGAGAAATCAGCAAGATGGAACTGGTGTGTGATAATCAAGCTGCTCTTCATATTGCGTTAAATCCGGTGTTCCATGAGAGGACTAAACACATTGAGATCGACTGTCACTTTGTTAGAGAAAAGATACTCTCACGAGATATTGTTACAAAGTTTGTGAAGTCGAACAGCTAAATATTTTCACTAAGTCTCTTACTGGTTCTCATTTAGTTACATCTATAACAAGCTAGGTATATATGATTTATATGCACCGGCTTGAGGGGGAGTGTTAAGTAGTTAGTCATGTATAGTGTTCCACATCGGGAAGTAGATACCTATTATTATGTAATCACTGAATATAAACAGGGTTGTACAACACTTTAATTAAGCAATTAATGATATTTTTCTCCCGTGCTTTCTCACGTAATCAAAACAACCGACGTCTGTTCCCTTGTCCATTAACTTGCTTAATCTTGTTTCACACATTTCTTCACATTATTCACACACAGTTCAGAATGTTTTAGTAAAAGAACTAGTGCTGTGTATTTTTTTTTTTAAATCTTACTGCATAAATTGTAAAAGGCAATAACTAATGAGAAAATGGATCATAGAAAAATCAAAAACGCCTTCTCTTCTCCCATCCGTGAAGGTTCAGGGACATCTTTCAATTTCACATACTTTTAGTGCTCCGGTATTCTAAACCAAACAACTGAATTAATAGATATCAAGCTTTTCAAATTATTCCACTAATTGGATTCTCATGCGTTTGCTACACTAGAGAGATTCTGCTCAGCATGGATCATGATACTTTAATGATTTTTAAAAGTTTTAAAATAATCATCGATATGCATACAATTGAAATGCATTTCAAAGAAAGCATTAGAGATATGCTATAGTTTCCAGGTCCTTCGGTGCATTAACACAATATTCTAGATCAGCGTAGTCTTGAGCTACAAGAGACACTCTGTTTAGAAAATATCAAATGATGATAATTAGCTGCTTATAACTATTGCAATCACAGTTAAGTAATAAGTAAAAGACTACTTGTCCGAAAGCTTAGTGAAGTGTTACAGAGAGATAAAGAAGAGGTAGACCTTAAAATCCCATGAAAAGTATCCGTCCCTGATTGAGATGGCAGGAAGACAAGGTTCAAGTGGTGGATTAGGTAAGAGGATTCTCTCTTCAGCTAAGAACAACTCCTCCAATCGTTGCAGCGATACGTTTGAATTTACAACCTGTATGTAAAACAGAAGAAATAATATCAAGTGTGTGAATACTTGGAGTGTAAGTTTAGTGATGAGACGCACAAAGCAGAAGTGGAAGTGAAAATTGATACACAAGTCATCCCAAGAGAGATAGTTTTGAATACCTTGGGTCTTAATACAAGGCACCAGGGAGATTGACGAGGATGTTACTCACCGAATTGGAGCAGAGTAGATGAAATGGGGTTTTGTGTGATAAAAATATGCCACCTAGACTTAAAGGCAAGTTCTACAGAGTGGTGGTTAGGCCGACTATGTTGTATAGGGCTGAGTGTTGGCCCGTCAAGAAGTCCCATGTCCTGAAGATGAAAGTAGCTGAAATGAAGACATTGAGATCGATGTGTGGACATACCCGCAGCACCGATTCATTCAATTGTTTGTTAAATAAAGAAAGGGAGAAAGAGGGCTCTCGAGAGTCTTGGTAGGATACTTTACCAAATTGTCATATGTTATCCCCTATGTTGCTCGACTCTCCGAAAATGTTGCCGGGTGCGTGTCAGATCCTCCAAAAATGGTGTATTTTTGGAGGATTCGACACGGGTGCGGCATCATTTTGGAGAGTCCGCGCAACATAGGTGATCCCATAAGTGTGTATTATGACGAGCGAGCCCACTATAATCCCTAGATGGTCGGCCACATTTTCGTGTGATCATTAGCAGTTTTTATCGAAACCTTTCAGATGGAGTTTTCACAGCGACAGGAAAACTCTTCCCAGAGTTAAAGAAGAACTTCTAGAGAATGCTTGAATCGGGGAAGGAATGTACAGAGTGGAGTCAAAATGAAAGAAGACAGACAATATAAAGCACCTAATCTTCAAATAGAACTATAATATGCAACTTGTTAGCATGCATTTGTTCTTCAAATGTCAGCAACTTGAAATGTTAATTTACACACAACATTTAGACTAGTATGACAACGCAGTCATAAGTTTGTGATCTAAGTTAGGTAACCTAGATCCACTAAATTGATGTATTTGAAAAGAATCATATTAGCATAAATTGTCTAATGGATGAGCCACCCAGCTTCAAGGCTTGAAGCCTTAACAATGAATGCAATAGGTAGAAAATGATAATACTTTGTCAGGCTTGAAATTGTGTCTATTCAATTATAATATTGTCTTCCACTTCTGCAGAAGTACATAACAAGTCGGTCAACAGACACTTGCACACATTCTTCAAGAACTTTTTCCTCATTGTTTATATGACATTGATATCAAAGAAGCAGTTTAGATGATATAGGAGTTCCATGTAGAAGTCTGCGCTACTGATGTCTATTTACCTATGTGGTGTATTTCTCAATAAAGATGAGTATTGTTGTTCGTTATCTTCTTTTCACGGTGGGTAATGTTAGCTAATTGCTGTAGACAAAACACAGAGGGAATAACTTGAAGTGATGTTTAGGCTGATTCACGAGAGAGATGGGAGAATATAGTGCATCCAGAATTAAACATACGTATGAAGAATACCGTATTAAGTGAAAGAACCCAATGTAGCTATTTTATAAGGAAGGTCAAAAACAGTAAGCTAAGAATAAGAACCTGAGTTATTATGTTCGGAAGCATGTTCAGCGGGAACCTCAGAATTGCAAAGAGGGAAAGTGATGTAAAAGCTCTGGCAGCTGTCAAGTTTCCACCAAGCAAAGTGAAAGCTCCAAATGAAATCACTGTTACGAGAACTGGGATGCTGTTCAGCATGAAATTGTTGAACTGTTGATAAAGGGAAGAAAAAAAACAATGAGCAAAAAATGATCCGATTCTTGCATCTTAAACAAAATATGCAATGTCATTTGAGTCATGGTTTCCTATCATTACGCAGAAAACATGTCACGCCATCATAATGAAAAACCTAATCCTACGAAGAGATAATCCTGGTTCATTGTTCCTCAACCACGTCCTATTTTTCACATGCTAACCCACTAGTTGATTCCAGTTTTGGTTTGTGCTGATTCTGTGGCCTGTGGATATAGCTCCAGAAGTGTCTAATTAAACTGACCTAGACAGGAAAATTTTATGTAAAAATCTTCAAAGTTAGAATTCTCTTAAAGCTTGATCAGGCTTTCTGGAAAAGCTTGGAAATGACTGGATCATATTATTCCAACAAAAACATGAGGTATGTAAGGGACCAAATACTGAGGTGTCACTATAATAGAAAAAGACTTTGTTGAGACCAAGATTAGTTTATTCTATGCACAAGCGATAGCATACCGCTGCCAAAAGCTGTGCTTTCCTGAACCAAGATAGCTCATCATTCCTCATTCCTTGGACTTTAGATTGGAAGCTCTTCTCCCATGCATAACATCTATATCGATCAGTACAAAATCAAATCCATTCTCAAATTTTCTGAAAAAGAAGGAATACAGATAAAGTGGAAAGAATCATACTTTACTACATCCATTGCAGCAAGTAATTCATTAGTTAGACCAACCCTTTTGTCAGTATGTTGCAATCCTTCTTTAGATAGTTTTCGCATATTGCTTACAATAATCGTCTGCGCCAAAAGGATAAACACATATGTTTTAGAGATTAGTTGAACAAGGAAATTGCATAGCGCTGTACTGCTTGATAGAAATTTGAAATGACTAAGATTAAGTAATAAAAATCAAGTTTCTGATCTATAATTTAGTAGTGCTGTGTGAACTTTTTTCATGAAGTAATCAAATTTATTGATTGAAAAGGGAAATACGTGCATATAAGATGTATAAAGAAGAATAGTATCTCATACAAAAAACATGATTTGCAATGAAAAACACCCTATAATTTACACTTATAGGGTGTTCCAAAAATGTAATTAGAAAAATGTAAAGCTCTACTTCTATGCTCTACTTCCCAGCCTCTACTTTCTCCAAGATAGCGTGTCTTTACCAGCAAAGTATTACCCAGTCAACTTTGAGCATATGCCACATCATACACCATAATTGTTGTATTTATTCTACTCTTAGAAGCTCATAATTTGGCTTCCACGTTGTAATATGATTTAACAGATTCTATATTTATGTGTCTGACATTTCATTAGACTTGGTGTCATTTTGGTTTGCGACTAGTGTTGTTTATTTTGTGGTTTGCTCGACATGGGGATGCTGAGTGCTAGTCACGCGGGTTGGATTTTGGGTCATGAAAGTTTTGGTATCTTTAGTTTGTGAATGAAGATGCTTGCAACATTATAAGAGTTGGGATGTTTGGTTGGTTGATAAAGGAATTTTTGGAATGCTCCCGATACAGAGGACACTCAGCCGGATTCTTGTCATGGAAATGTGTAGACTTTCTAGGTGAGCCAAGCTTCACTTAGCGCTGGTCAATGGTCATGGCCCAAAATTGGGTTGTGACACTGCTGCTTGGAGTGGAGTAGCATAAATCATAAAGGTGAGCAATTCACAAAAGTCTGCCATCCCGAAGACTGAAACGTTTGGAGTAGGAGAAGAAATTTAAGCTAATGCAAATTTACAAGTGTGAGAATAAACATGCCAAAGATTGGGGAGCCAGCGGGTACTAGATGATTTCCCTCTCATGGCTGAAAAATTGATGTAGTCCATCCGAAAAACGTGTCTCAATTACAACCAACTCCCTCGACCCTATCTCTTTCCCTATTGAAAAACCAATCCTCTCCGATATGAACCTGGTGAAATTGAATATTCCTGCCAGATACAGAGTACCAAAAGCCAAATGGTAAGACCTCGTGCACCTTAACTATAGCTTTGTTGATACCAGAATTTAAGCATCTAACTCAGAACCTTAAGGTAATGAGTGGAGTAACTGAGACATGTATAAACCCCCTTAGGTGCCCTTACCCAATGTAGGACTTTACATAACTCAAATACTGTTTATAACATTGGTTTTCTCACCGTTTAGAGTCTCTTTTATCTAGTTGTGTACATGGTGGCAAGCCATTGGTGACTATGCTTGTAATTTGGAACCTTCACTATCAAAAAAGAATAAATAGGCTACAACAAAATAAGCATAGAAATTAAGAGAATTGTGTAACAACCCGTAAATTCGACCTAGGTATGAATGAGCTAAAGGAGTAGTAAGGTTATATTTTGGACGTGTGAAGTCCCATCGGGATGATTATGGGTGGAATAGTTGTTTCAAAATTAAGATGGAAAGTGAGGTGCATAAGATTTGACAAAATCGACTAAGTTTGCAGAAGGTCTGTCTTCCATCAAGTTTTAGTGAAAATGTGTAAGGAATTGGGGAAAACGCAAAGCACGAAAGTTGTAGGCCTTTGAAATAGCTTTCCAACGATATATTATGGAGCCCGAACGGTTCTCTGTGCAAAAAGTTATGTGCGTTTTACGGAACAGTACGAGTATGCGCGCCCGGTAGCGCGCCCATTAGCGCGAACGCGCTAATTTTGAGGCAGTGTTACTGCCGTTTAGCGCGATCAGTAGCGCGAGCAAGCCTCCAGGTGCGTGAGCGCGCTAGTGGGGGGTCGTTTTAAAGCTATATTTTGTCCCCCACAACCCCAAAACATAAAAACTTGCTCTAGAAAGGGGAACTCTCAAAAACCTAACTCCTTAAGGGTCCTTCCACCATCCAAGGTAAGTTCTAATGGTGATTCTAAGTTAATTTCAATTTTCCAACATCTTATTAACATGGGTAAACCCTCCATATCATTAGATATTCGATTGGGACATCGTTGTTGAGAGAAGGAACTCTAGAACTCGAATTCAAGGAGATTGAACGTCAAAAAGGTAATATCTTCACCCTCTAATTGATTCTAGCATTGGTTTGATGATTATAAACCCTAGTGCATGAGATATGAGTTGATGGGTTTGATAGAAAAGCATGAACGATTATAGGGTTGGGGTGTTGAGTGTTGATTATTGGTTAAGAGTGTTGTTTACCATATGGGTGATGAAGAATAATGTTGATTATAACCATTTGAGACTTTAGAATTTATCTAGGATCAAGAGGCTTGTTGGGTGTAGAAACACCATTAATAAGGACCATGAAGCTTTATGTCACCAAGTGTTTGAGAAAATGTTTAAGTGACTAAAACATGAGAATTTATGCTAATATGGAATCCCTTTTGACTTGTATTGATATAGATTAAAGTTGAAAGGGTTGGCGAATGTTGTATTACGCTCAAGAGCAGGAAGTTAAGGTATGTGAGGCTAACTCTCTATGTTTGGGAATTTTAATGATTCTCCCTACACTACGTTTCTTTTACGACGTTACCAATTGCCTCGCAAATATAGTTAAGCCTAATTCCTTGAATAGTTGCTGAACTTGTATTCTCTAGCTTCATAACTCGTTCATGACTTTCATTCTGAACGTTGTGAGCTCAGTTCGTATTCAATATAGACTTGGGTTTGATGTCCCTGAGTCTCAGTATAGCTTACTCAACATATCATAAACAGTTAAAGTTTCAGTGTTCATAATAAGTTCAACAATATATGTCTCAGTCCAGTCCTACTCAGTATTATGTAACTCAGTGTGATTCAGCATTCAAGTATCATGTAACTCAGTATGATTCAGTATTTCAACATCATGTATTTCGGTATGATTCTCAGTTCCTGAATGTTGAACACCTGTCTTTGGGCCTGAGGCCGCAGTTTATGCTTTATGCATTTTGGACCTGAGGTCGTAGTTATGTATACGTATGCTTGGGCCCGAGGCCGCAGTTGTGCACATATATATATTGGGCCTGAGGCCGCAGTTTAATATTCAGATAAACAGGTTGTTCATCATTCAGAAGAGGGAGTATTCATATCCTTACTTCCTTTATTCAGTTCAGTTATCAGTTATCAGTTATCTTTTCAGTTATCAGATCAGTTATCAGTTATCTTCTCAGTTATCACTTCAATTTCAGTTTCAATAGGTAACATTTCAGTTATCAATTTATAAATTCTCGGTTACCAGCTTAGTTTCAGTTTCAGCAGTTATAATTCTTTCTTTCAGTTGCTTTACATACCAGTACAATTCAAATGTACTGACGTCCCTTTTGCCCGGGGCCTGCATCTCACAATGCAGGTAATGATTTACAGGTTGATGATTTCGAGTGCTAGGATTCTCGTACCAGCTATTTGGTGATCCCAATTCCTTCAGGGCATCATCATTATCTTACAGTCTTCAGTATTTACGGGCAGTCAGTGTTTTCAGTAATTCATTAGAGGCTTCATAAAGTAGAGCAACAGTTAGACAGAGTCTCAGGCTTTTCATGTTAAGCAATGTTAGCTACATAAATGTTTCAGATTTGTTTTAGTATTTCCGCACTTTGATTTATATCATCCAGACTTTCAGTATATCAGCATGTGTTAGTTTATCTTCTGCTTTCAGTATGTTATGATATCACATGTTGATTCAGCCAGCCAGTTGGTTCGCTCGGTCACATGTAGTTAAGCACCGAGTGCCGTGTTACGTCCAGGCCCAGGTTCGGGGCGTGACAAATTGTCCATCTAATGATATCCCTTTGATGTATTTCCAACAAGATCAGAAAAATATGATTCATTCAGCGGAATTTTGGTTTAGAGAGATGAAGCTGTCCTCTTCTTATCAGTACTACTTTCTTCTAGCACGATCTTTCATCAAATTTTGCCAATGTGCAAACAAAAGATGACTTTTGGTTTCAATATTAAATAATGCAAGAAGGGTAGTAGCAAGACTATAGCAGGAAAATAGTATTAATAAGCACCACTGTGAAAAGCCATTTTAAGTAAAGATTAGATAATGAAGCCACTTATTGCCAAAAATAATTCAGACTTGGAGGACGAATAGATCTTTATTTACCTGCATTGGGATCATAAATACTAGCATTAGAGCACCAAGAAGTGAAGCCAGACCTAGCTGCTGGTAAAGTAGAACCATGGCGATGACAATACGAAATGGAGCTGACCATAGAACATGAAGCTGTTGGCATACTTGCTGAACAAATTAAGAATCATATTAGCCGTTATCAACACAAAGTGATAACCACTATGAAAAAGCCACCGATTTTGCTAGTCATATATACTGAATTTGAAATAAGTAGTCATACAATCTTGTCTAAGATCCTACATAGATAGTGAAAAGCTACTAGTGTTACTGCTGATATACCATTTGAAGAATGCTTTTACTCAAAAGTTACAGATCTAGTGTACTGCATCTAAGACACTTGGGTTTCATTATTTGCTAATAAACCATTTGGAGGAGGCATCTCTTCCATATTATAATCCATCATTCCAGATGTTATATAAGGCGAATCTATCATTTAATGGATTCCTCTCAACACTGTCTAGTGAAACTTGATAGAAGATATTATAGCATCGATCACTGTAAGAGTAAGTTTAAACATTGGAGAGGTGTGAGCATCCAAATATTAAATCATTGACTGGTTGCTGAGACTAACGGATACTTTGACTTGTGTAAGGAACAATAGTAAAATAGCTGTTGAACAATATATGTGATAGAGAAAACGCAAATCATATATAATACTGAATTGCTATTTGCTAAATGAATTTCAATTCTTGAAACTTGTGAAACTTGCAGGGAATGCTTGTACTTTAGAAGTGTTGGACATTTGTGATGTTCCCAGATAGAAAGCATAAGAGAAAATGGGATATAGGGAGCACTTGTTCACTTTCAACATAGAAAATTTAGTCGAATATTAATTGTGAACTTATCTCTGCTGCCAATCATATTTTTGACTGTATGGTCTCACACTTAATTACTAGTAAATGAATCTTACTTTCATGCCTTATCTAAATGTTTCTATCATGTTGCACCACTATACACTTTAAAAGGCAGGGATCACTATACACTTTAAAAGGCAGGGATCAAGACATAAGATATTGTTGCTCCAAGCATACCTGAAGTGCATTAGCATCAGTTGTGATCATATTTGTAATTTTTCCAGAGGGAAACTGCTTACGGCCCTCAAGTGTTAATCTTACAGATTTGCGGAATATGGCAGCCACCTAAATGCAATAAAATACACGACTTCCGTTAAGTCAACTTGCAAGACTTACAAAACAATTTGATGCCATCCTCTACACAATTAAAGATAGACAGCTTAATATTTTATGGGTAGTTTCTTCAAAGTCAGAAACGGCTTCTAATTGTCATAGTGAATATTCATTCACCATATAAAATGAAAAAGAATAACAGGCGAATAAGGACATCAGCTGATAATGTGTTTGCAGAAAAGGTGAAAGGTGAATGACATATCTTTTGTCTCCACAAAAAGTATGATTTCGAACTAAGTATACTAAAGTTTCGTCTTTTGCTATATTTTTTACTCTACGTTCACTAAAGAGCAAAACTTTGTGTTGTATAGTGTTTAAAGCCATAACCGCAAAGTTGTGGAAACGTGCAAAAACTTTCTATATCTAGAAACAATTTAACTTTAAACTTCCCATTTCACCCTTAATGCGATGATGTATAGCCAACAAATAGCTATGCCTTGTTTTAGACGACAACTTTCAAAAGTCTTTCTTTCTTTCAAAACTCCGTGCTCATTCAAACATCATTACATAAAGGGATGGAGGGAGCATGTGATCATCAAAACTATTGTACAAAAAAGAAGGAAAAAAAAAAGAAATTGGTTTTATCATGATTTACCTTTGCAATAAAGAAAAGAACAAGGTAAAAGCAAACATTATAGGGAATTAATCATGTGAGGCAGTGTGCTTAAGTTGTATCGAATTAATTAAAAGCAGAAGCCACTGGAGGAGAAATCCAAAAATAACAATAGGACATGCACTGTAGTTTTGAGAAAGATCATACCAGAGTCGATCTCATCCTGAAACCAACACGCATGACATTCTGAAAGTACTGAGCTTCACATAGTACTCCAAATGACTGGACCAAGTAAAAAATACAATTCAGAAAGCGTGTATGTATGTGGGTGTGTGTTTGTGTGAGAGAGAGAGAAAGCATCGGAAAAAATATATATTATTGATGTCTTAATAAAAATACAACGAGCCCTGTTTATAACTATACATAATACATATTTTACTCCTATTCAATGTGGGACTCAGACTAATTACATAATTATCTAACGCTCCCCCTCAAGCCAGTGCATACAAATGATATGTACCGAGCTTGTTACATATGTAACTAATACGAGGACCAGTGAGGGACTTGGTGAAAATATCTGCAAGCTGATCAATCGACTTCACAAACTTTGTAGCAATATCTCTTGAGAGTATCTTTTTTCTGACGAAGTGACAGTCAATCTCAATGTGTTTAGTTCTCTCATGGAACACCGGATTCGATGCAATATGAAGGGCAGCTTGATTATCACACACAAGTTCCATCTGGCTGATCTCACCAAAATTCAACTCCTTGAGCAACTGTTTGATCCAAACTAGCTCATATGTTGCCATAGTCATTGCTTGATATTCTGCTTCTACGTTAGACCGAGCAACCACATTTTGTTTCTTGCTCTTCTAAGACACCAAATTACCTCCTACTAAAACACAATATCCAGACGTAGAACGGCTATCAGAAGGTGATCCTGCCCAATCAGCATCTAAGTATCCAACGATTTGCTCATAGCCTCGATGCTCAAACAACAATCCTTTGCCTAGAGCTGATGTCATATATCGAAGAATGCGGACAACTGCATCTTAATGATTTTCACATGGAGAATCCATAAACTTACTCATAACACTAACAAGAAAAGATATATCAAGTCTAGTCACTATGAGGTAATTTAATTTACCAACCAACCACCTATATCTTGCAGGATTGCTAAGTGGCTCCCCCAGGCCTGGCAAAAGTTTAAAATTCGGAATCATAGGAGTGTCAACAGGTCTACAACCCGTCATTCTTGTCTCCTCAAGAATGTCCAAGGCATACTTCCGTTGTAATCACAACATCTGAGTTAGACTGAGCGACCTCAATACCCAGAAAGTACTTTAATCTGCCCAGATCCTTAGTCTGAAAGTGCTGAAAGAGATTTTCCTTCAACATATTAATATCATCCTGATCATTGCCGATAATAACAATAAATATAAACCACTAGATAAATACATAGATATGAAGCAGAATGCCAATAAAACACAGAGTGATCAGCTTCACTATGAGTCATGCCAATCTCCTGAATAATTATACTGATCTTACCAAACCAGGCTCGAGGAGACTGCTTTAGACCATAGAGGGACCGACGCAACCGACATACAAGGCCACTAGACTCCCCCTGAGTAACAAAATCAGGTGGTTGCTCCATATAAACTTCTCCTCAAGGTCACCGTGAAGAAAAACCTTCTTAATGTCCAACTGATAGGGAGGCCAATGGCAAACAACAACCACGGCTAGAAAAAGGCTGACTGGTGCTATTTTAGCCACATGAGAGAAAGTATCACTATAATCGAGCCCAAATATCTGAGTATACCCTTTGGCAACAAGACGAGCCTTAAGTAAACCATCTTAGCCATCTAGACCAACTTTGATTGCACACACCCAACGACAACCAATAGTAGATTTACCCGAAGGAAGATGAACAAGCTCCCAAGTATCGCTCGTATGTAAAGCAGACATCTCGTCGATCATAGTATTTCGACATCCTGGATGAGATAGTGCTTCACCTGTAGACTTAGGGATGGAAACAGAGGACAAAGATAATACAAACGCATAATAGGTGATGACAGACGATGATAACTTAAACCAATATAATGGGGATTAGAATTAAGTGTGGACCGTATACCTTTCCGAAGTGCAATCGATGGACCAGGAGGAGGCAAGCCCATAGTGAAAGCAAGGTCAGGTGCAGGACGTGAATCAGCTGGGCCTGATGCTGGGCGCGGACGACAACGATAAGTCAAGAGTGGTGTTCTTGTGGCTGGGGATCTAGGAGGAGCAACACTAGATTCCTTAATGGTTGGCATGGGTAAGACTTCTGTGGTTAGGATGTAGGAAGAGCTATAGGTGGTGGAGCTGGAGCTAAAGTTGGAGCTGTAGGTGATGGAGCCGTGAAGGTGAAGGGAGATAGTGACTAAATCTCCAAAAGATGGAATTCTTAGCACCTCATAAATATCTAAGTGATCACCTAGGCCTGTGAGGTAGGGGTGAGTTTAAAAAAAGGTAACATCATCGGACATAAGGTACCGCCTGAGGTCAAGTGAGTAGCATCGATATCCCTTTTGCATTCTCGAGTAACCTAGAATACACACTTAAGAGTACGAGAAGCTAACTTATCTTTCAATGTAGTAAGGTTATGAATAAAACATGTGCCCCCAAAGACACGAGGCGGAAGAGAGAACAAGGGTGCGTGAGGAAACAACACAGAGAGTGGAACTTGATTCTGGATAGCTGAGGATGACATACAATTAATAATATAACAAGATATGAGAACTGCATCCCCCAGAAAACGCAACGGAACATGAGATTGTATGAGTAGGATACGAGCAGTCTCAATGAGATGCCTATTCTTCCTTTCTGTTACCCCATTTTGTTGAGATGTGTGTGGATAATATATTTGATGAATGATCCCATGAGAGTTCATAAACTGCTGAAATGGAGAAGACACATATTCTGAGGCAATCACTATGAAATGTGCGGATAGAAACCCTAAATTGATTTTGGATTTCAGCTTGGAAGGTCTAAAAAATGGAAAACAACTCAGATCGATTTTTCATCAAGAATATCCAAGTGAACCTGGAATAATCATCAATGAAACTGACAAAGTAGCGAAATCCCAAGGTAGGATTGAACCGACTACGACCCCAAACATCTGAATGGACTAAATTGAAAGGTGACTTTGCCTGATTATCAGGACATCGAGGAAATTTGGAGCGAATATGCTTACCGAGCTGACATAACTCACACTCTAGAGTGGACAAGTGAGATAAAACAGGAATCATTTTCTGAAGTTTTGATAAATTGGAATCTCCCAATCGTTTATGTAATAAATCTGGTGAATCAGTAACCAGAAAAAATTGTTGATGTAGGTTCATGTGATTTAGCAAGGATAAGCTAATAAAGTCCATTTGATTCACGCCCGGTACCAATGATCCGCCTCGTACTGTGTTGCTGTATAAAAACAAAGTCATCAAGAAATAAAACAGAGGCATTTAAGTGATTTGGCTAAGTTACTAACGGCTATGAGATCAAAAGGACTACCAGGGACATAAATAACTGAATTCAAAGGCAATGAAGGAAGTGGACTTGCTTGACCTATTCCAGTTGTCATGGTTTGAGACTCATTGGCTATTGCGACCGTTGGAAGGGATTGAGAATAGGAAATAGTAGTGAAAGTTGATTTATTACCAGAAATATGATCAAACGCTCCTAAATCAATAACCCAATTACTGGGAGAAGAAGATTGAGAGACACAAGTAATGTTATTACCTATTTGAACAACAATAGCAATCTCAGACGACGTCCGTTTACATGCTTTGTACAGAAGGAACTCAATATATTCCGATAAAGAAACCATCTGGATTGGATTACGCATTGGATCCAACGGATTGTGAGTCAAAGGCTTTGATACGAATAACATTATAATGGTTTAAGGCAGATCTCAATGACCTACTCAAGAATTTGCTGCTAAAGTATTGCTGGTAGACAAAAGTTGGCCGAAAAATCGTCGGAGAAATTTGAAAGTAGTGAGACTAAATGTTAAAGCTTTAGCCGAGTTCCACATTTCAAAATAAGTTCTAAAGCACCACTAGAAAGCAGAGACTTTTCTGGAAATTATTGTTCACGCCGGAAAATCACTGTTCACGCCAGGAAAATTAGAATAGTGGTCGGAATTTGGTTTTAATTTGATGAGTAGGCTCGGAGTTAAAGGGTGAGTAAGTTGTCTAGAAGAAGCTTGGCGAGAAATGACTAGAAAGTGGCTCACGCACCAGCGTGTGAGTCGGAACCCTCGCCGGAAAAGTCACTGTTGCCGGTGCGTGGCAGCTTTTCTGTCGGAGATATTTTTTGGGGTAGGTCGCCGGAAGGTGATCTACCTCGTCGTGGTGTTGTTTTTGTACAACACCAACAGAAAATGACTTTCACGTGGACAACCCTTAGGTCACAAGAAAAATTACACGATGACCAAGTTCTTTCTTAACGGTTACGATGACGCACATAGATCTTTTCTCACCAATGCTCTGATACTATGTGAGAAAGCACGGGAAAAAAATATATTATAGATGTGTTAAGTACAATACAATGAGCCCTATTTATAACTATACATAATACATATTCTACTCCTATTCAATGTGGGACTCGGACTAATTACATAACTATCTAACAATATATATATATACACACACGCACGCTAATATGCGGCTGGATTAAATAAAATTATTTAAATAAGACAAGCTAATCGAATGCCCAGAGAATCAAACTTCTGAACTATCCAGCCGCGAGCAAGAAGAAAACTACGTGATATTTGAATGAAAGCAACGAATTATATGCTTTTAATATGATGAAGATTGTATCTTACCACCCCAACAAAAATCAGAAAAGCATATAGGTGGCCAACCCAAGCTGGTTCGCCTCGTTCCAGAGACTGTAAGAAATATCAAGTTAATAATGAAGAGATATAATATTAGTGAACCCAGAAGAATGCATTACTTCCATGCATAATATGAAAATCAAAACAGCTACGGCATACCACAATCAAGAAGGTAACAGCTCAAAGAGGAGGAAACACAAAATGGGATTAGTCCTCCTAAAGACTCTCTTTCACAATTTACTACATATTCAATCTTGTTAACATCTCATATGCTTATGGCTATATCTGGTGAAGGCATAATAGACTGATCTCTATATTAAGGTAAGATGGATCACAAACAAATCTGCCATTAAACTAAGTGCACTCTCTACCATATTATGTTCTTTAACTTGTAATTACACCATTGTCCCATTTGACATAATTTGATTGAGCTTCAAATTAACAAGTTATTTTGACTTGCATATTGTATTAGCAGTGGTTTAAGAAGGTTTGGAAGTAAAGATTGATAAGCCGATGGATGTGACATTTTTAGAATAGTTAGATTTTCTCATTGAGAATGTATCACAAGTGTAAACTTTGTATTCCTTATTAATTAGTCATTGACATATACTCTGATATTCATATTTGTTACTAGTCAAAAAACATATCAATGTTTACAAAATAAAAACCAGTGACCTTTCTCATATGTGTTGATTTTGCAGTACTACAACAACAACAGCAACAAGTCCAGTAATTTCCCACAAGTGGGGTCTGGGGAGGGTAAGATGTACGCAGCCTTACCCCTACCCTGGAAGGGCAGAGAAGCTGTTTCCGATAGACCCTCGGTGTTGAGTGCGTACTAGCTACGAGAAAATTGCAGGTAGTTTAAATGCATAAAACACTGAATTAGAGGAGATCAAAGTAAACAAAAGCCCAACAACCAAAAGTTACCTTTAAAAGACGATTAAGTAGTAGTGGTCCCACAAACTGGCAAAGATCACTACCAACCTAAGAATTGGCACAAAAAAAATAAATATTCACATGGAACTGAAAAGTCAGAAATGGTAGAAATTTAAAAGATGACCCAAATAAGTTTCAGTTCAAGACGGGAAAGGGTAAGCCAAAAATATCTTGCCATGGTGTTTGAAAATTATAGGTAACCACAGAGAAGATTCCAGCATGAATTCTTTAGATGGAATGATGGACAGGAGCCTGAATATCAGGATGAAGTTGAAAACTAGGAAGAAAGAAAATCAGTTTTATCAGAGAAAATTTTCTTCCCTATTAGTAAGCAAAAAGGTTACTCAATTTGCACTGCGGAGAATCCACATCGATACAAGAGGGAGGGATGAGCAAAGACGATCTCTTCTACACTCAACTTATCCAAGAAATCAGCAAAAGCAAAGTTCTAGCGCCCTCAAATTGACCTACGACAAATATATGCATGACCGCACATTTTTCCTTCTGTTTGATCTAAATCGCATTGGGTGGAAGATCTGCCTTGTGTTCCCATCTTTCTCTCCTTCGTTCACCCTTCATGCATCACAAGCTGCAGATACCTGCTTGCCACTGCTTTTCCAGTCCAACAAGCATTACAACCATTTGATTAGTTCTGCTATCACATTTTATCTTTACCCTTAATATTGTCCATTGTCTCCCTCAATACACAACACTTAATCTTGTCAGTCTTCTTTATAGCTACCCTGTCATTTTCAAATCTGAAAAGGAAATTTATTCTCTAAAAAGGTTCTAACCCCACACCTAATCCAAAAAAGGAAACTCCTCCTGCACATTCACACAACAAGAAAAGGGATGTGTAGCTGTGAAACCAATTTCCACAGATCTCTGCTAGCAGGTTATACATTTCCCTCCATTCCTCTCACTGAACTACAAGTATCTTGCTCTGTGCAAATTTCCTCTTCCTCCAATTATCTTTTCGTCTTGCAAGCATCAACGTCCTTGTCCTCTTCCCATTTTAATTTTTGCCGAATAAAACAAGTCCAGCATCCTTACCTCCTTGTAGCATCCTTAAGCCTTCTTTAAACCAGAAAAGTCAATTTCCAAATATTGGCATGTGGATGCACTTAGGCAAAACATGACAGGCGGAGATAAAACTTAATGGCAGAGAGATTCACTTTGTCAAATGGTTCGAACTTTACTAAAAAACAAATTTATAAGGAACATAATCAAAGTGACAGTTATCATCGCAGAAGACAAGTCAGCACCTCATATCATATGCAAATTGATGATATGAAGAAAGACTTGTGAATAGTTAACTACACTAAGAGCAGTTAGAAGAACTCAAAAGACATATTGCCAATGTTATTGGAACCTGTAGAAAATTGCAGAAAGTTATAAAACAACTCTTAACATCTAGTAGAAAAACTAAACTTCAAGGAAAAGATAACTAGATTTTATGACAAACTCCAAGGACTAAGCACATTACTTTGAAGAGGCCTCCATACCAGAACCTGTAGAAAATTGCAGAAAGATATAAGAGTAAGACTCATCTGCATAGCGGTGGAAGAAGAAGCACAAATATAGTTGCCTTCTCAATACTTAGGCAAAAGATGCCTGTTGTGAATAGAATGTAGCAAAAACCATACCTGCCTCCAAGACTGCAATTCAAAGCACGAAGAAGCCATGGTTTTTTCCTCTGAGATTCTTCAGCCCAACATTTTTGGAATCTGAAAGAGTTGAAATGGATAATGTGTAACAACACTGTCTTACAGCTGATTATGCCAATATTGAGGGTAAAAGATACACCGATTACAAACCTTGCACTCAATGTCTCAGACTGATCCCATGTATCCAACTTCCAGACATCCTTTTCAGTGATTGGTCTCTTACAGCCTTGTTGCAAGAGGGGAGTTATCCATCCAAAAGAAATCCCTACCAGAGTTAAGGAACTCCAATTATCATTTAGCCATTGATAGAGGATAGTTCGATTCCCACAGGACCTCCCATTTTTCGGTTATGAAAAGTCATAAGAAAATTTGATTCAAGTTCATTAAATACAGAAGGCATAAAGTCATTGTAGTTTGAAAGAATTAACAAGAGATGAATGTCCGTAAGCAAATCAGTGCAATAGCTTTTACCAACTTTCTTATAGTATAACCCAAATGAAACCACTTCAGGATTAACTGGCGAGCGTTAAAACTAAAAGGCAGAACCCACTGACTTGACAGAATGCTTGCATATCTCTCAGGGCAAATACGGTCTGCTCCAACTGTTTCATCATTATTGTCATCAATGGACTCACTCCTTAGTGGAACATAGCCAGAGAAAGGATCCAAATTAGGAAGATGAACAAGAAGCAGAGCCCCAAATAAAATCTACATCACAGACATTTCAGATTTAGTAATCCAATCTGTAATGGAACAAAATGTAGGTAATTAAGATACAATATTTGGTCTTGTACTATTAAGAACTAGTGAAACTACAACATACATCTGTTAGTTGCCCATTCATTTCAGAACAAGAGATAAACTTAAGTACCAGAATGCAGCCTGATACAAGACACAATTTCCTCCAGCTAAATATGGTCAAGATTTTCTTTGTTCCTTTGCATACGTAAATTCATTTCATGACTGATCTGTTGAAGACATAATTAAGTAAATAAAAGTATGTTCTCTCTAACAGCTTAAGCTTTTAGATGAGGTGGTTACAGACTTCAACATGATCGAACTACTTGAATGTAGTCTTACGTAGTCTGATATTCAGAACACTGCATATTACAGAAAAGAAATACTTCTCGACTTCATCCAAAATCAATATATCTTTTCGACAAGGTAAATCAATTCTAATCCTGGGCAAATCCCCTTGAAAGATTATATGACTGATTAATTCTGAAAGCTGGAAAAGGGGCAAGAATGCAACCAGTAAAAGCTCATAGATGATAAGGACATCACAAGTACCTGACAGATGACTGAACTGTAATAGATGTACAGTGTAAACCTGCGCAATTTAGTATAAGCTATGAGTACGCCGTGCTGATTTAGATAGCATAAGTTTACATACAGATAAGCATCTTGCAATGCAATCAGATAGGGTTGCTTATTAAGGTATTGAACAAATGAAGACAAGTTGTGAGTCGAGAATCAAAATCCTACTGTACAGAGAACAACAGTCTAGTTCTTGCAATCCATCTCTTTCAAGTTACATGCACTCTTCTTCACTCTTCTTTTGAACAGAATATGTTCAGTTATTCCTGTTCTCATAGAGAAGCTTGCAACTTCACTTCTTTGTTTAGAAAAAATAAGCACCAGACCTTAAAGCCTACATATTCTTTGAAGAGGTAAAAACTTAAATGCGTTTAAAGAGGTACCAGCATACAAAAGTGAATAACTCTGTCCACCACAGAAGCGGAATACATTACTATAACTGAAGGATCCAAGAAATTGTTGTAAATGAAAAGGTTTGATTGAGATCTGGCTTTTAGCAATTGTAGTATGCTCTATTTTGGGACAATCGGAGTGTTAACTGCCTCACCAAACACTCCACTTTTCATTCTAAAATGAAATATATCAATAGAAAGTATCATTGGGTCAGAATGCCTGTGGAAGAAAATTGTTTGAGGTTACAATGATTCACTGATGATAATCCTTCTGATATGCTGGCAAAGTCAAAAGGTGGTGACTGTAAATCAAAATCAGTTTGCAGACAACTGGCAGGCGTGAAGCCTGTCTAACACTTCTTATGCTTGAAGGCTTATTGATCTCCTTTGACCGGAGGGGAAGTTTGTTGGGCCCACGCCCACTTTTCCAACCAAGTGGCCTAATTGCCATTCTCAAATTTCGTGTTGGTTTGGGTTTGGTTTAAATTCCTTTTTGTTAGATAGTTATGTGTGAATAGTCCTAGTCTCATATGTAGTAGGAGTAGAATATGTCCTAGTCCCATACGCAGTAGGAGTAGAATATGTCCTAATCCCATATGTAGTAGGAGTAGAAGATGTATTATATATAGGGCTCATTGTGTCATTGTTAATAAATAGATTTTTCTCCCGTGCATTCTCACATGGTATCAGAGCTTCAATGAGAAACTTATCGTTGTGCGTCATTCCAGCGACATCCGGGAAGAAAGATCTCGTTGCCGTGCAATTTTCTGGCAACTTCTTTTTGTTCCCAGGGTTCATCACTACTACAGTGGTGTTGTGCATATACCAATACCACCATCAAATCCGAAACCACTGTGCGACCAAACCCCATAAATTCCCCATTTGAACAGAAAAGTCAGTCACCGCGCATCTTTCCAGTTGACGACTTTCGCTCCTGGCAGAAAGTCATGGGCCTCCACGCTCCGCTAGAACTAGGGTTCCGGCGAGCTACAATAACTTTTCCAGCGTGTGTGAGCCATTCCGGCCACTTTTTGTCAAAATTTATTCAGGACAACATACTCGTCCAGTGATTCCGAGCCTACACAAATAAATTACATCAAATTTTGACAACTTTATTTTTTCCGGCGTGGACAGTGATTTCTGGAAAAGTTTTCTGGTGGTATTTTAGAACCTATTTTATGGTGTAGAATTCGGCTTGGTCTCATTATCTTCAAACTTTTCCTACGACTTTTCGGCCAACATATGTTTATCAGCAACCAACTGATTTTGTTGCTCAGGGGGAGTCTAGTGGCCTTGTATGTCGAATGATCAGCTGCTTGCAGATATTTTCACCAAGTCCCTCACTGGTCCTCACATTAGTTAGATATGTAAGAAGCTCGGTACATATGATTTGTATGCACCGGCTTGAGGGGGAGTGTTAGATAGTTATGTGTAAATAGTCCTAGTCTCATATGTAGTAGGAGTAGAATATGTCCTAGTCCCATAGAGTAGAATATGTCCTATTCCCATATGTAGTAGGAGTAGAAGATGTATTATATATAGGGCTCATTATGTCATTGCTAATAAATAGATTTTTCTCCCCTGCATTCTCACACTTTTTGTTTGGATTTGGTTTCTTCTTAAACTATTATAAAAGGCTCCTTAGTGGCAAAGAGAGAGATTAGAGCAGCCGTTTTTAAGAAAAGAGAAAAAAATTCTCTTTGCTGCAAATTTTTGATGTGAGCTGCTAGCTTGAAATTGCGTTTTTTATTCGTTCAACGGTAGAACTAGCTAAAACTTTTTGCAGGATTTCCTAACATCCTATTTTTCGATCGGAGATTGTGTTTAAAGATCTTTAGCTGTAGACTTTGAGCCACAAACTATTGCTTGTCTCTGTGTGATTCTTTCTCATTCTTCACTTATTTTCTTGTTACTCTTGTTGCTATTGTTTCTCCCGATTCGGCACTGGTTCTGCGACCATTTTGGAGGACTTTTGTGAATCTACTTTGGTCAAGTGGAGCTTTTGATGGACCAATGTTTTGTGGGTTTTACTCTTAGCTTTGGAGAGGTTTTTCACGAAATTGAAGTCTCTCATTCTATCGTTATTCCCTAGAGTTATCTTTTGGCTTTACACTAACTATGAAAACCATCCTGCTTAAGTTTTATTGATTAGTCATAGCCAGCTTGCGTTAGTTTATTTTTTCTCACATGTTAGGATGAAATAATCCCTAGCTTCATTCTAAAAGAATTACTCCCTTTGACCAATTTTATACGACAAACTTTCTTTTTTAGTCTATCCCAAGAAAAATGACATCTTTCTATATTTAGAAACAATTTAACTTTAAATTTACCTAGTTTAACTTTAATGAGATGATTTATAGCCACAAATGTATGTGCCACAAGTTTCAAAAGTCTTTCTTTCTTTCTTAAACACCGTGTCAGTCGCATCCAAGGGTGTGGTCTAGTGGTCAACGAAGTAGGTTGAGAACCATGAGCTCTTAGGTTCAAATCCCAGCGAAGGAAATACTAGGTGATCTCTTCCCATCAGTCCAAGCCTTGGAGGACATAGTTACCTGGTATCTCTTAATGGGGGGAAGTAGCAGGTATCTCGTGGAACTAGTCGAGGTGCACACAAGTCCACGGTTATTAAAAAAAATTGTGCCAGTCAAACACCATCACATAAATTAGGATGGAGGAAGTATATAAGATGTGTAATTGTAGTATTTGGGAACTTTTGGTAGCATTGGACTCATAGTCCTAAAGTTTCCTATACAGTAGTCTATACTAAGTTTGTGATTTCGGGACACATGATTTATATCTGTTAGTTTCATTGTCTAAATAGTAGTAAATAAACCTAATCCCATATGTATTAGGAGTAGGACATGTATTGTATATATAGGGCTCATTGTATCATTGTCAATATTAGTCAATAATATATTTTCTCCCATGCTTTCTCACATGGTATCAGAGCATCAGTGAGAAATTATCGCTGTGCATCATTCCAGCGGCCTCCGGGAAGAAAGACCTCGTTGCCGTTCAATTTTCCGGCGACTTAATAGGCTGTCCGTAAGAAAAAAAACCATTTTTCGTCAATGTTGTGCAAAAACCAACACCACCACGAAGTAGATCGGCCTCCGGCGACCAACCCTTAAAAATTTCTCCGTCAGAAATCCCCCCACGCGCCGCCACGCGCCGCCGGAAGAAATTTTCCGGCAAAGCTCCGACACCTACACGCCGGCGCGTGACACCTTTTCCGGCCATTTTTTCACGAAATTCCTTCAGGACAGCTTGCTCTCCTCACAATTCCGAGCCTACCCATCTAGTTCAAATCAAATTCCGACCACTTTGAGTTTTTTCCGGCGAGCTACAGTGATTTTTCCGGCGTGAACAGTGATCCCAGCAATTTTCTGCTTTTTTCGGCATGATATTATAATGGAATTCGTGCCTGAAGCCTTTAACTCACAACCCGTTGGATTTGTAAGAAAGCACGGGAGAAAATATATTATTGATTGAATTTGACATTGATACAATGAGCCCTATATATATACAATACATGTCCTACTCCTAATACATATGGGATTAGGTTTATTTACTACTATTTATACAATGAAACTAACACTCCCCCTCAAGCTGGTGCATATAAATCATATGTACCGAGCTTGTTACATATATAACTAATACGAGGACCAATGAGGGACTTGGTGAAAATATCAGCAAGCTGATCATTCGACTTCACAAATTTTGTAGCAATATCTCCCGAGAGTAACTTTTCTCTAACAAAGTGACAGTCAATCTCGATGTGTTTAGTTCTCTCATGGAACACTGGATTTGACGCAATATGAAGAGCAGCTTGATTATCACACACAAGTCCCATCTGACTAATCTCACCAAATTTCAACTCCTTGAGCAACTGTTTGATCCAAATTAGCTCACACGTGGCCATAGCCATTGCTCGATATTCTGCTTCTGCACTAGACCGAGCAACCACATTC
Organism: Nicotiana attenuata; assembly: GCF_001879085.1. Lineage (NCBI taxonomy): Eukaryota > Viridiplantae > Streptophyta > Magnoliopsida > Solanales > Solanaceae > Nicotiana > Nicotiana attenuata. Next base: position 57,920 of record NW_017671190.1, on the reverse strand, counting down.
TGTTTCTTGCTCTTCCAAGACACCAAATTTCCTTCTACTAAGACACAATATCCAGACGTAGAACGTCTATCAGAAGGTGATCCTGCCCAATCAGCATCTGAGTATCCAACAATCTGCTCATGGCCTCGATCTTCAAACAATAAGCCTTTGCCTGGAGCTGATTTTATATACCGAAGAATGCGGACAACTGCATCCCAATGACTATCACAGGGAGAATCCATAAACTGACTCACATCACTCACAGGAAAGGAAATGTCAGGTCTAGTCACTGTGAGGTAATTTAGTTTACCAACCAACCGCCTATATCTTGCAGGATCGCTAAGAGGCTCCCCCTGTCCTGGCAAGTTTAGAATTCGGATCCATCGGAGTGTCAACAGGTCTACAACCTGTCATTCCTGTCTCCTCAAGAATATCTAAGGCATACTTCCGTTGTGAGATCACAATACCTGAGCTAGACTGAGCGACCTCAATACCCAGAAAATACTTTAATCTGCCCAGATCCTTAGTCTGAAAGTGCTGAAAGAGATGTTGCTTCAACTTACTAATACCATCCTGATCATTGCCGGTAATAACAATATCGTCAACATAAACGACCAGATAAATACAGAGATTTGAAGCAGAATGTCGATAAAATACAGAGTGATCAGCTTCACTACGAGTCATGCCAAACTCCTGAATAACTGTGCTGAACTTACCAAACCAGGCTCGAGGAGACTGCTTTAGACCATAGAGGGACCGGCGCAACCGACATACAAGGCCACTAGACTCCCCCTGAGCAACAAAACCAGGTGGTTGCTCCATATAAACCTCATCCTCAAGGTCACCGTGAAGAAAAGCATTCTTAATGTCCAACTGATAGAGAGGCCAATGGCGAACAGCAGCCATGGATAGAAAAAGGCGGACTGATGCAATTTTAGCCACGGGAGAGAAAGTATCACTGTAATCGAGTCTAAATATCTGAGTATATCCTTTGGCAACAAGACGAGCCTTAAGTCGATCAACCTGGCCATCTGGACCAACTTTGACTGCATACACCCAATGACAACCAACAGTCGATTTACCTGAAGGAAGAGGAACAAGCTCCCAAGTACCACTCGTATGTAAAGCAGACATCTCGTCAATCATAGCCTGTCGCCATCTGGGATGAGACAGTGCTTCACCTGTAGACTTAGGAATGGAAACAGAGGACAAAGATGACACAAATGCATAATGGGATGATGAGAGTAACTTAAACAGATATAATGAGGATTAGGATTAACTGTGGACCGTATACCTTTTCGTAATGCAATCGGTTGATTAAGAGGAGACAAGTCCGCAGTATTAGCAGGGTCAGGTGCAGGACGTGAATCAGCTGGGCCTGATGCTGGGGGCGGACGACGATGATAAGTCAGGAGTGGTGGAACTGTAGAAGGTTGAACTCGACTAGGTGGTGGCACTGGAGCTATAGTTGGTGGAACTGGACTAGGTGGTGGCACTGGAGCTATAGTTGGTGGAACTGGACTAGGTGGTAGCACTGGACTCGGTGGTGATACTGGAGCTATAGGTGGTGGAGCTGTAACTGGAACTGTAGGCGGTGGAGCTATGGAGGAAGATGAATGGGAGATAGGGACTGAATCTCCAAAAGAAGGAACAGGTAGCACCTCAGAAATATCTAAGTGATTAACTGGACCTGTGAAGTATGATTGGGTTTCAAAGAAGGTAACATCAGCAGACATAAGAAATCGCTGAAGGTCAGGAGAATAACATCGATATCCCTTTTGCGTTCTCGAGTAACCCAGAAATATGCACTTAAGAGCACGAGGAGCTAACTTATCTTTTCCTGGAGTAAGGTCATGAACAAAGCACGTACTCCCAAAGACACGGGGTGGAAGAGAGAACAAAGGTAAGTGGGGAAACAGTAATAAATCTGGTGAATCAGTAACGGGAGAAGTTATTGGAGGAAGACAAGATGTGAGTCCATGTGATTTTGCAAGGATAAGGTAATAAAGTCCATCTGATTCACGTCCGGCACCAATGATCCGCCCTGTACTGCGTTCCTGTATAAAAACAAGGTCATCAAGAAATAAAACAGCAGATTTAAGTGATTTGGCTAAGCGACTAACGGCTATGAGATTAAAAGGACTACCAGGAACATAAAGAACTGAGTCTAAAGGTAAGGAAGGAAGTGGACTTGCTTGACCTATTGCAGTTGCCATGGCTTGAGACCCATTGGCCATTGTGACTGTTGGAAGAGATTGAGAATATGAGATACTAGTGAAAAGAGATTTGTTACCAGAAATATGATCAGATGCACCTGAATCAATGACCCAAGACTCAGAAGGTGAAGATTGGGAGACACCAGTCATGCTACTATTTGTTGGAACAACGGAGGTTAATTCTGAAGATGTATGTTTACGTGCTTTGTACTGAAGGAACTCAATATAATCCGGTAAAGAAACCATCTGGATTAGATTTATTGCATTTAATCCAACGGATTGTGAGTTAAAGACTTCAGGTACGAATTCCATTATAATATCGTGCCGGAAAAAGCAGGAAATTGCTGGGGATCACTGTTCACGCCGGAAAAAAATCACTGTAGCTCGCCGGAAAATTCCAAAGTTGTCGGAATCTGTCGGAAATAGTACCAATGGACTCGGAATTGCAAGGAGATGAAGCTGTTCTGAAGAAACTTTTTCAAAATCTGACCGGAAGGGGTCTCGCGCGCCGGCGCGTGGGACAGACGCGCCAGCGGCAGAGCTCCGACAGGCGCGTGACGGCGCGTGGCTGGCTATTTTCCGGTGATTTTTTCTGGGGTTTGGTCGGATCTCTCTTGGGAACCTCGTGGTGGTGTTGGATTTTGCACAACACTGATAATTAGTGACTTTGACGCAATTAGTCACTTAGGTCACCGGAAAATTGCACGGTGACTGAGTTCTTTCTTCCCGGATATCGCTGGAATGACGCACAACGAAAATTTCTCACGGTTGCTCTGATACCATTTGAGAATGCACGGGAGAAAATATATTATTGATTGAATTTGACAATGATACAATGAGCCCTATATATATACAATACATGTCCTACTCCTAATACATATGGGATTAGGTTTATTTACTACTATTTATACAATGAAACTAACAGGATTAAATGCAATGAATCCAATCCATATGGTTTCTTTACCGGATTATATTGAGTTCCTTCGGTACAAAGTACGTAAACAGACATTTTCAGGATTAACCTCCGTTGTTCCAACAAATAGTAGCATGACTGGTGTCTCCCAATCTTCACCTTCTGAGTCTTGGGTCATTGATTCAGGTGCATCTGATCATATTTCTGGTAACAAATCTCTTTTCACTAGTATCTCATATTCTCAATCTCTTCCAACAGTCACAATGGCCAATGGGTCTCAAGCCATGGCAACTGCAATAGGTCAAGCAAGTCACTTCCTTCCTTACCTTTAGACTCAGTTCTTTATGTTCCTGGTAGTCCTTTTAATCTTATAGCCGTTAGTCGCTTAGCCAAATCACTCAAATCTGCTGTTTTATTTCTTGATGACCTTGTTTTTATACAGGAACGCAGTACAGGGCGGATCATTGGTACCGGACGTGAATCAAATGGACTTTATTACCTCATCCTTGTAAAATCACATGGACTCGCATTTTGTCTTCCTCCAATAACTTCTCCCGTTACTGATTCACCAGATTTATTACATAAACGGTTAGGACATCCCAGTTTGTCAAAACTTCAAAAAATGGTACCTGGCTTATCTCACTTATCCACTCTAGAGTGTGAGTCATGTCAGCTCGGTAAGCATACCCGCTCCCATTTCCCGCGGCGTCTTGACAATCGAGCAGAGTCACCTTTTACTTTAGTCTATTCAGATGTTTGGGGTCCTAGTCGGGTTAGTTCTACCTTAGGATTCCGCTACTTTGTTAGTTTCATTGATGATTATTCCAGGTGCACTTGGATATTTTTGATGGAAAATCGATCTGAGTTGTCTTCTATTTTCCAGACCCTCCATGCTGAAATTCAAAATCAATTTGGGGTTCCTATCCGCACATTTCGTAGTGATAATGCCCTAGAGTATTTGTCTTCCCCATTTCAGCAGTTTATGAACTCCCATGGGATTATTCATCAAACATCTTGTCCGTACACATCCCAACAAAATGGGGTAGCTGAAAGAAAGAATAGACATCTTATTGAAATTGCTCGTACCCTACTCATACAATCTCATATTCCGCTACGTTTTCGGGGGGATGCAGTTCTTACATCTTGTTATCTTATTAATCGTATGCCATCTTCAGCTATCCAAAATCAAGTTCCATTCTCTGTCATGTTTCCCCACTTACCTTTGTTCTCTCTTCCACCCCGTGTCTTTGGGAGTACGTGCTTTGTTCATGACCTTACTCCAGGAAAAGATAAGTTAGCTCCTCGTGCTCTTAAGTGCATATTTCTGGGTTACTCGAGAACGCAAAAGGGATATCGATGTTATTCTCCTGACCTTCAGCGATTTCTTATGTCTGTTGATGTCGCCTTCTTTGAAACCCAATCATACTTCACAGGTCCAGTTAATCACTTAGATATTTCTGCGGTGCTACCTGTTCCTTCTTTTGGAGATTCAGTCCCTATCACCCATTCATCTTCCTCCATAGCTCCACCGCCTACAGTTCCAGTTACAGCTCCACCACCTATAGCTCCAGTGTCACCACCGAGTCCAGTGCCACCACATAGTCCAGTTCCACCAACAATAGCTCCAGTGCCATCACCTAGTCCAGTTCAACCTTCTACGGCTCCACCACTCCTGACTTATCATCGTCGTCCGCCCCCAGCATCAGGCCCAGCTGATTCACGTCCTGCACCTGACCTTGCTAATACCGCGGACTTGTCTCCTCTTAATCAACCGATTGCACTACGAAAAGGTATACGGTCCACACTTAATCCTAATCCTCATTATATCGGTTTAAGTTACCATCGTCTCTCATCATCCCATTGTGCATTTGTGTCATCTTTGTCCTCTGTTTCCATCCCTAAGTCTACAGGTGAAGCACTGTCTCATCCCGGATGGCGACAGGCAATGATTGACGAGATGTCTGCTTTACATACGAGTGGTACTTGGGAGCTTGTTCCTCTTCCTTCGGGTAAATCGACTGTTGGTTGTCGTTGAGTGTATGCAGTCAAAGTTGGTCCAGATGGCCAGGTTGATCGACTTAAGGCTCCTCTTGTTGCCAAAGGATATACTCAGATATTTGGACTCGATTACAGTGATACTTTCTCTCCCGTGGCTAAAATTGCATCAGTCCGCCTTTTTCTATCCATGGCTGTTGTTCGCCATTGGCCTCTCTATCAGTTGGACATTAAGAATGCTTTTCTTCACGGTGACCTTGAAGATGAGGTTTATATGGAGCAACCACCTGGTTTTGTTGCTCAGGGGGAGTCTAGTGGCCTTGTATGTCGGTTGCGCCGGTCCCTCTATGGTCTAAAGCAGTCTCCTCGAGCCTGGTTTGGTAAGTTCAGCACAGTTATTCAGGAGTTTGGCATGACTCGTAGTGAAGCTGATCACTCTGTATTTTATCGACATTCTGCTTCAAATCTCTGTATTTATCTGGTCGTTTATATTGACGATATTGTTATTACCGGCAATGATCATGATGGTATTAGTAAGTTGAAGCAACATCTCTTTCAGCACTTTCAGACTAAGGATCTGGGCAGATTAAAGTATTTTCTGGGTATTGAGGTCGCTCAGTCTAGCTCAGGTATTGTGATCTCACAACGGAAGTATGCCTTAGATATTCTTGAGGAGACAGGAATGACAGGTTGTAGACCTGTTGACACTCTGATGGATCCGAATTCTAAACTTCTGCCAGGACAGGGGGAGCCTCTTAGCAATCCTGCAAGATATAGGCGGTTGGTTGGTAAATTAAATTACCTCACAGTGACTAGACCTGACATTTCCTTTCCTGTGAGTGTTGTGAGTCAGTTTATGGATTCTCCATGTGATAGTCATTGGGATGCAGTTGTCCGCATTCTTCGGTATATAAAATCAGCTCCAGGCAAAGGCTTATTGTTTGAAGATCGAGGCCATGAGCAGATCGTTGGATACTCAGATGCTGATTGGGCAGGATCACCTTCTGATAGACGTTTTACGTCTGGATATTGTGTCTTAGTAGGAGGAAATTTGGTGTCTTGGAAGAGCAAGAAACAGAATGTGGTTGCTCGGTCTAGTGCAGAAGCAGAATATCGAGCAATGGCTATGGCCACATGTGAGCTAATTTGCATCAAACAGTTGCTCAAGGAGTTGAAATTTGGTGAGATTAGTCAGATGGGACTTGTGTGTGATAATCAAGCTGCTCTTCATATTGCATCAAATCCAGTGTTCCATGAGAGAACTAAACACATCGAGATTGACTGTCACTTTGTTAGAGAAAAGATACCCTCGGGAGATATTGCTACAAAATTTGTGAAGTCGAATGATCAGCTTGGTGATATTTTCACCAAGTCCTTCACTGGTCCTCGTATTAGTTATATATGTAACAAGCTCGGTACATATGATTTATATGCACCAGCTTGAGGGGGAGTGTAAGTTTCATTGTCTACTCAAATTTACATCGTTTCCTCTACCTTGTTTTCCTATTGAGTTGGCTACAGGACCCCAAAATATAATTCCTATCCGGTTCCCATTATCTTGCTCAATGGTGTGTTTGGTATGAAGGAAAACATTTTCCGGAAAATGTTTTCCAATTTTCCCATGCTTGGTTGGCTTAAATATTTTGGAAAACATTTTCCTTATCAATTCATTTTCCTCCAATTGGAGGAAAATGTTTTCCTTATCAAGAGAAGGGAAAACATTTTCCAAAACTCCTTCTCAACCTTCCCCACCCTATCCTCCAACCCACCCCCACCCACCCAAACCCCACCCCACCTCTCTCTCCAAAAAGGATTTTTTTTTTAAATTTC